>NC_053170.1:81626565-81826565 GCF_016835505.1 Polypterus senegalus
GTGATTCCTGTTTGTTTGCTTTTCTTATTGTCGTTTTATTTTGGAATTATTTGGGTTTACCTGGAGGTGCTACAGTCCTCGAACCCTCATCTGGGCAGCTACAAGTTGTAACAGGCTCAGGGTCAATTGATGAGCCAGTGGTAAGGATAGACCCCACAACTCTGTGCCCCACAGTCTAAAGCGGTGATTTGAGAATTTAGGTACGTTGAAAAATTTAATAAACGAGAAAACAGAAATTCACTGTTAAAAATGATAGAAAAAATAAACAAATAATTTTTATTTTTTTACAGAGACATTTACATCAACATAGAAGGGATGGTGAAGAACCCTTTAATTTATGATTTTACAACCGGCTTGGGTTTTTCTACTTAGAAATCGTTTTTACCATTAAAATAATATGAATTGTAACTGATTATAAAATTTTGCAATATAACAAAAATATAAAATGATCAAAATATTATAGAAAAATCTGTTGTTCAAGTTATTTTATATTTTTGAATATCATATCTCTTATTATATGTTTTCAAAACTGTATTTGCTGTATCTTCATATTTCTTCATTTTTTTTTTTAGAATAATAAGAATAAGGTATACAGTGGGTACGGAAAGTATTCAGACCCCCTTCAATTTTTCACTCTTTGTTATATTGCAGCCATTTGCTAAAATCATTTAAATTCATTTTTTTCCTCATTAATGTACACACAGCACCCCATATTGACAGACAAAAAAGAATTTTTGAAATTGTTGCAGATTTATTAAAAAAGAAAAACTGAAATATCACATGGTCCTAAGTATTCTGACCCTTTGCTCAGTATTTAGTAGAAGCACCCTTTTGAGCTAATACAGCCATGAGTCTTCTTGGGAAAGATGCAACAAGTTTTTCACACCTGGATTTGGGGATCCTCTGCCATTCCTCCTGGTTGTCTCCACACACTGAGGAGAGGCAAGACACATGACAGCCCGCATGGAGTTTGCTAAAAGACACCTGAAGGACTCTGAGATGGTGAGAAATAAGATTCTCTGGTCTGATGAGACCAAGATAGAACTTTTTGGCCTTAATTCTAAGCGGTATGTGTGGAGACAACCAGGCACTGCTCATCACTTGTCCAATACAGTCCCCACAGTGAAGCATGGCGGTGGCAGCATCATGCTATGGGGGTGTTTTTCAGCTGCAGGGACAGGACGACTGGTTCCAGTCGAGGGAAAGATGAATGCGGCCAAGTACAAGGGATATCCTGGACCAAAAACCTTCTCCAGAGTGCTAAGGACCTCAGACTGGGCCGAGGGTTTACCTTCCAACAAGACAATGACCCTAAGCACACAGCTAAAATAACGAAGGAGTGGCTTCACAACAACTCTGTGACTGTTCTTGAATGGCCCAGCCAGAGCCCTGACTTAAACACAATTGAGCATCTCTGGAGAGACCTAAAATGGCTGTCCACCAACATTTACCATCCAACCTGACAGAACTGGAGAGGATCTGCAAGGAGGAATGGCAGAGGATCCCCAAATCCAGGTGTGAAAAACTTGTTGCATCTTTCCCAAGAAGACTCATGGCTGTATTCGCTCAAAAGGGGGCTTCTACTAAATACGGAGCAAAGGGTCTGAATACTTAGGACCATGTGATATTTCAGTTTTTCTTTTTTAATAAATCTGCAACAATTTCAAAAATTCTTTTTTTTGTCTGTCAATATGGGGTGCTGTGTGTACATTAATGAGGAAAAAAATGTATTTAAATGATTTTAGCAAATGGCTGCAATATAACAAAGAGTGAAAAATTGAAGGGGGTCTGAATACTTTCCGTACCCACTGTATGTTACAGTGGGGGACATCATGATTTTAGAGAGGCCTAGATGGGATATGGCCAAAAAAAGGGTGGGAACCACTGCTCTAAAGCCTTAGCCGTTAGGGTTTGATGCTGCCTGCACGGTCTTGGGGGTCTTTGTTTGCCTTCGTTCACAGGGTTCCATGCAAGTCGCAGATCCTTCAGAGCAGAGCTGAAAGCAAAAATGAATGGACTTGACTTCATCCACTTGAGATTAGTTGTGGCACACACGAGCGTTAGGAATGCATAGTTTCTGGTGGTCTGCACAGCCATACTGGGTAAGGCCTACGTCACATTACACGACCTCTGGTCAAAGATGACTGCAGTTGCAAATCTCTTAATCTTGGGATGCCAGATTGTATGACTAGTATTTGCAGGTCACGTCAAATCGGATGACTCTGTGACGCGTTTCCAAGACGGTTTCACATTTCCTAAACATCGCAAGCACACCCGCTTTTCAGAGAGCCAATGATGTGCCGCCTGACAAAACAAGTTCCCGTGCAATGGGTTCAGTCGCAATTTCTGCCCTATTATTTTCCTTTTTCAATCCTATGGTGGTACATAAAACTCAAGATGTCAGTCTCACAAGCCCCTCTTAGGTTTTCGAGGTCCTTACTACTCGCCATTGTGTTATACGCATTGGACTCTGGCTGAATGCTCATTGGTTGTCAGCTCTCATGCAGACGGACCCTGCCCAACGACTTGACACAGAATTAAAAATGGTATTGCGGGGGAGTTGCTGGGTACTTCACATCGGGGATTGCCTTTGACCTGCTCACATTATGTACTGTGTGTGCAATCAACAACTGAAAATCCCTGAAAAAGTTGCGCAGTGTGGTTCTGGAGAGTAGAATTGTCATTTTCTTGCACACTGCTTCTATTAATTTTGCTCACACAAACCTTAATGAACTACACTCACTGAACACTTTATTAGGTGCACCTGTTCCACTGCTTGTTAATGCAAATATATCTAATCAGCCAATCACATGGCAGCAACTTGGTACATTTAGGCCTGTAGACATTGATGACCTGCTTGAGTTCAAGCCGAGCATTAGAATGGGGAAAAAGGGGACTGAAGTGCCTGTGAACGGGACATGGCTGTTAGTGCCAGACGGGCTGAAACTGCTGATCATCTGGGATTTTCACCCACAACCATCTCTAGGGTTTATACAGAAAATGGGCTGAAAAAGGTGTAAAATGATCAGACGGTTTGGGGCAGCCACCCGTATATTATGATCCTGGCTGCAAAAGGTTGTGAAAATGATAACATTGTTTACAAGACTGAGTACAAAGCAAAACTGATCATGGTTGGAAGAGACGGTGCTTTTAACTAGTCAGACTGGAAGTGACGTGGGGGAACTGGAAGTGTTGTCAATTGAGGCACCAGATCCGGAAGTGACGTCTTCAAAGTCGAGTCAGATAGGTTTTCCCGCGGCTGGTCTACAGAGATAACAGGAGAAGGATTAGTGCACCTCGCCACCCGCTGGCCTGGCGTGGAATTACCTTCGCTTGGTTCATACAACGTCCTCCTACTCGCACGTGCGTGACAAAGGGAAAATATCCATTGAGCGGCAGTGCTCTGCGTGAAAATACCTTGTTCAGGTCAGAGGAGAATGGCCAGACTGGTTTGAGTTTATAGAAAGGCAACAGTAACTCAAATAACCACTCGTTACAAACAAGGTGTGTAGAAGAGCAGCTCTGAACACACAACACGTCAAACTTTGCAGCAGGAGACCACTCTGGGTGCCACTCCTGTCAACTAAGAATATGCAACTGAGGCTACAAATCACACAGTCTCACCAAAATTGGACAATAGGACATTGGAAAAACGTTGCCTGGTCTGACAAGTCTCGATTTCTTAGTTGACATTCGGATGGTAGGGTCAGAATGAAAGCATGGATCCATCCTGCTTTGTATCGATGGTTCAGGCTGGTAGTAATGGTGGTGGTGTAATGGTGTGGAGGATATTTTCTTGGCACACTTTGGGCCCCTTAGTACCAACTGAGAATTATTTAAATTCCACAGCCTACCTGAGTGTTGTTGCTGACCATGTCCATCCCTTTATGACTTCAGTGTACTCATCTTCTGATGGCTCCTTCCAGTAGGATAACGCGCCATGTCAAAAAGCTCAGATCATCTCAGACTGATTTCTTGAACATGACAATGAGTTCACTGGACTCAAATGGTCTCCACAGTCACCAGATCTGAGTCCAGTAGAGCACTTTTGGGATTTGGTGGAACAGGAGATTTGCATCCTGGATGTGCAGCCGACAAATCTGCAGCAACTGCGTGATGCTGTCATGCCAATATGGACCAAAAATCCCTGAGGAATGTTTCCAGCACCTTGTTGAATTTACACCACACAAAAAATTCTGATCTGAAGGCAAAAGGGGGTCCAACCCGATACTAGCAAGGTGACCGGTGAGCGTATGAAAGAATTCACTTACAGGACTTATAATGCAACTTAAGTCACTAACGTACGGAGGCCATTTACACTGAAAGCATCCGCTCTTGTGAACTTGTAATTTAAGACCCAAACAAATTTCTACATTCTTTCTGTATTGAACTAGAAACTTTAACTTTAATGCATCTTTTTTTTGTTATCTGAAGAATTTATGGTGCTATTAGTTTAAACTGGTCAGGCAATTTTATAATTTAATAGTGAAAAGAATGGAGACAGTAAGAGATTGTACAGACAGAAACAAGAGCAAAGCTTTTGGGCAGAGCCATCCATCAGCAGGAAAGTTTACCAATGCCATGTGTGTACTGTCACGTGTTCTGGAGCCCCATGTGTGACTGTAACATAAATAATGGTCAGTCTGAAGGGACTAAAACTGTGAGGACAGGAAGAAACGACATCAGACACCAAGACAGGTCAGAAAGAGAGAGAACCAATTCACAGCGATCATGACGGCTGCCGAATCAAAAAGCCGGTCAGAACGAGATCCCCTAATGATATTGTTGATCTTCAGTATGTTTCTTTAAACCAGCGTTTCTCAACCTTTAACTATTTGTGACCTGAGTTTTCATAACAGTTTTAATTGAGCCCCCCTAACATTTTTTTTGAAAGGAGCCCACTAATACCAATTTGTTCTTTTTAATTAATGACATACAGTGGTGCTTGAAAGTTTGTGAACCCTTCAGAATTTTCTATATTTCTGCATAAATATGACCTGAAACATCATCAGATTTTCACTCAAGTCCTAAAAGTAGATAAAGAGAAACCAGTTAAACAAATGAGACCAAAATATTATACTTGGTCATTTATTTATTGAGGAAAATGATCAAATATTACATATTTGTGAGTGGCAAAAGTATGTGAACCTCACGGATGATCAGTTAGTTTGAAGGTGAAATTCGAGTCCGGTGTTTTCAATCAATGGGATGCCAATCAGGGGTGAGTGGGCACCCCGTGTTATTTAAAGAACAGGATCTATCAAAGTCTGCTCTTCACAACACGTGTTTGTGGAAGTGTATCATGGCACGAACAAAGGATATTTCTGAGGACCTCACAAAAAGAGTTGTTGATGCTCATCAGGCTGGAAAAGGTTACAAAACCATCTCTAAAGAGTTTGGACTCCACCAATCCACAGTCAGACAGATTGTGTACAAATGGAGGAAATTCAAGACCATTGTTACCCTGTGGTGTTATGGGTCCACAGCTCGTGGAGAAAAGGCCATTGATTTTTAAATAAATAATCATTGTGCTCGCGGCTTAGCGAGGGACGTTAGGCCAGTGGGCCGTGGGACGATCCGTAGGGTGTGGGCGTTTCTCACCTAGTGCACAGGTGAGGAACTGCCCACATTCATGATTGTCCCGCGGCTAATGCTGCAGCTGCTGTGGCCCTCGTCATTTTAAAAAGAAGCGCGAGTCGGTTTTAGGAGAAGAAGAAAAAAGAAACGTTCGGAGAGAGAATCGATCGGAGGAAAGGAAAGGAGAGGACGGAGGTTACAGGGAGCGTGGAAGCAAGCGGTGCAGGAGAGAGACGGACACGCGGAGCGGTGGTGAGCGCGATCGAGCGCTCGTGGGCAGCTGCGAGGAAGCTGGGTGTTAGGCCGACACCCACGTGTTTGTGTAGATGTCGCTCCCGCTGAGCGAGCAGGTAGCGGGAGTGACCAAGGTGAAAGCGACGAGCCGCAGAAGGCCGCAGAAAGGCAGCGGAAGTCGGGAGGCTTGGAGTGGCAGTCCTTGGTGTGAGCGTCCTGGAGACCAAGGAGTCCAAGTCTCGAGGCTGGGATGAGAGCCAAACCGAAGCCAGGGATCGGGAGGTCTCCAGTCTTGCGTGTGTTTGAGGAGGGCAGCTGTAGAGAGCGTCTTGCCTGCTGCTTGGCCCATACGGGATAAGCAGGTGAGACGCATACCAGAAAAGCACCGGATTTGTTAGTGTTTTAAGACTGCTTCCATAGGAAGATTTAACCTCTCATTTTTAAGGATTGTTTTTTTCTATTGATTTTTAACCTCCACGTGTTCTTTTAATGGATTATTTATTTATTGAAGAACTGCACTTTATGAACACTGCTTTATTTTGTTGACTGTTTTAATAAAAGCACTTTTGTACTTTCAACCATCCCCTTGCTCAGATGCTCAATTTGCCTCCATTGACTAGCTCACTCGGCAACATTATCGACGGTGTTGGGTTCGAGGGTTCCCAACAGCAAAGGGAGTGTGGAGCCAGAACCCACATCGTCACATACCCTCCCTAGGGGTGGTCGACCAACAAAGATCACTCCAAGAGCAAGGTGTGTAATAGTCGGTGAGGTCACAAAGGACCCCAGGGTAACTTCTAAGCAACTGAAGGCCTCTCTCACATTGGCTAATGTTCATGTTCATGAGTCCACCATCAGGAGAACACTGAACAACAATGGTGTGCATGGCAGGGTTGCAAGGAGAAAGCCACTGCTCTCCAAAACAATTGCTGCTTGTCTGCAGTTTGCTAAAGATCACAAGGACAAGCCAGAAGGCTATAGGAAGAATGTTTTGTGGACGAATAAGACCAAAATAGAACTTTTTGGTTTAAATGAAAAGCGTTGTTTGGAGAAAGGAAAACACTGCATTCCAGCATAAGAACCTTATCCCATCTGTGAAACATGGTGGTGGTAGTATCATGGTTTGGGCCTGTTTTGATGCATCTGGGCCAGGACAGCTTGCCTTCATTGATGGAACAATGAATTCTGAATTATTTTAAGAGAATTCTAAAGGAAATGTCAGAACATCTGTCCATGAACTGAATCTCAAGAGAAGGTGGGTCATGCAGCAAGACGACGACCCTAAGCACACAAGTCGTTCTACCAAAGAATGGTTAAAGAAGAATAAAGTTAATGTTTTGGAATGGCCAAGTCAAAGTCCTGACCTTAATCCAATTGAAATGTTGTGGAAGGACCTGAAGTGAGCAGGTAATGTGAGGAAACCCACCAACATCTCAGAGTTGAAGCTGTTCTATATGGAGGAATGGGCCAAACGTCCTCCAAGCCGGTGTGCAGGAATGATCAGAAGTTACCGGAAATGTTAAGTGAGGGATACTGAAAGCAAAGGTTCACATACGTTTGCCACTCACAGATATGTAATATTCAATCATTTTCCTTAATAAATAAATGACCAAGTATAATATTTTTGTCTCATTTGTTTAAGTTGGGGCACGGTGGCGCAGTGGTAGCACTGCTGCCTTGCAGTTAGGAGACCCGGGTTCGCTTCCCGGGTCCTCCCCGCATGGAGTTTGCATGTTCTCCCCGTGTCTGCGTGGGTTTCCTCCCACAGTCCAAAGACATGCAGGTTAGGTGGGTTGGCGATTCTAAATTGGCCCTAGTGTGTGCTTGGTGTGTGGGTGTGTTTGTGTGTGTCCTGTGGTGGGCTGGCACCCTGCCCAGGATTTGTTCCTGCCTTGTGCCCTGTGTTGGCTGGGATTGGCTCCAGCAGACCCCCGTGACCCTGTATTCAGATTTAGCAGGTTAGAAAATGGATGGATGGATGGTTTGTCTTTATCTACTTTTAGGACTTGAGTGAAAATCTGATGATGTTTCAGGTCATATTTATGCAGAAATATTGAAAAGGGTTCACAAACTTTCAAGCACAACTGTATCACAGATGCATATTTTATTATACCTACTTAACTTTTATCGACATTTATCAAACTCTCCATATTTATTTTTCTAGTATCAGAATGTAGTTTAAGTTAATTTGTTTTGGTTTCAATAGATGTAGTTTTCATATTTTTGATTCTTGTTTCCTTTTTTTCACATCTCCGTGCCCCTCTTTTTGTTACTTCCCGCCCCACAGTTTGAGAACCACTGCTTTAAACTATATACATCCCAACCTTGCTATCAATTTTATTTTCTTTTATACTTTCTCCTTTTGGTATTATTATATTTGAATAAATACCATGCTGCTTTTAAATTCTTATATTTCGTCTTCATATCTAAAGTGATTGAAATAAAAAAGTAAATATTGGAGCATCTGTTGTAGGCCAGTGCTAGAAGTAGAACCAGATGAATGGCAGTAATTGACGGATGAGTGTGTTTGGGAGGCGCTGTGATTCGATTATATTATATATTCGATTGGTACCCCTTTAGTGCAGTGATAGTTAGATTTGATTAAAGCCCCATAAAAATTCTATACTAGAGCACTAAGAAAAGGTGCTGGTACTCTCTGGGTAGGTCTGTGGTGTAGCGGGTCTGCGGCTTTTAAATAATCCATTCGCTGTGCCAGTCTCCACAGGCGCGATCGAGTTGATGAGGTAGTTGGGGCGAGTCGCTCTCCATTGCTTAATCAGCTTCCTGCGGTGCGTAATTGAGGTGCTGCACCCACAGAGCCGTATAAGAACGGGCCGCCACGGAGAGGAAGGGGACAGAAAAGAAAGATGAAATGGAAGAAAGGCTTACAGAGCGAGATTGCAGCATTGAGGACGAAAGAAAGTGGGTGAGCCAGCCAGCTGTAAAAGAGAGGTCAGCGCGGTTAGGGGTCCCGGATGGAGCGAAGCATAGGCGCTCAAGGGATGGATTGCGCCCACTGATTGGGAGCATGGATACGATCGTGGAGGAGTCCTTCCTTGATTTGAGGGACGAGAAAGAAGATGGGAGGACAACCGACCCTGAGCAGTCTGGCTGACGGCGACAGAGGCCTCCAAGATGGGGGTCGGTACTGTGAGGGTTTCCTCCGCTGAGCATGCCTTGGGTGAGCTGGAGAGACTGGACAGGAGCTGTGCTTGGCTGGTGTGAACCCCTGTTTTGGGGTTTTTTACCTTTTGTAATGGATTGTTTATTTAACACTTGAAGCACTGCACTTTATTTGGGATTTTGTTTTGACTTTTTTTTTTTTTTGTTGTTAATAAAAACGCAGTTTGCACTTTATGCCATTCCCCTTGCTTGGTTTGGTGTCCTCCTTGTTCAGCTCATCCAGTTACATAACCGACGGGTTCAAGGGCTCCCAAAAGGGAGATGGGAGCGTGGAGCAGAACCTGCCTCGTCATAAGGTCCTCCAAGGAACTTTGATCAAATGTTGTGGTGCTCAAAGAGCGGATCTGTGGGGAGATCCTCTGTGGAGTTTTGAGCGTTGGGCATTGAATGGTACACTAAGAAGAGGTGCCGGTGAAGAATGCTAACCCATTTCAAGCACTGGCATAGGAGGAGAGTCCCATTTGCTGTGTCCCCACAGGGTTATCAAGGCTGAGAAGCATCACCATTGTGGTGGCATATAACTCAACTGTGGGTCTGCTGGAGCCTCTCCTAGCTAGTATTGGAGGGCAAGGCAGACAGCAAACCCTGGAGAGGGCACCAGTCCTTTGCATGGTGAACACACTCACTCGGGCCAATTTAGCTTGGTCCAACCTGCATGATTTTGGACTGTGGGAGGAAACCCACGCAGACACTGGGAGAATATGCAAACTCCAGGACCTGGCATATGAACCTGCACAAAAAGTGCCATATCCAATGAAGATTTTTTTTGATTGTCTCCCATTTTCTACAATATGTTCTGGGCCTTCATGTATCTCGGGAAAACCTGTATGTAGTTAGTGCTTAAGATAGGGACTCGCTATGTGGAGTACTAGGGACTGACTGGTGGTGCAGGAAAGCACTCATGTCGATAGGATTTGTCTCTGTGTGTGTGTGTGTTAATCTTAAGGTCCAAGAGTAGGTCAATCTACTAAACAAACGTGATAAGTCCCACTCGTTCCTCAGTAACATAAATGTGACATGTCCATAATGATGTGCACCAGGAGCAGATAAAGGAAAGGGGTAGCATTAGAGGCAGGCGTAATAAGGATAAAAATGTACAGCTTTTGTTACAAGAATAGTCCAAAGACATCGAAAAGGTTTGGGGCAGCTACCTGTCTATTGGGCCCTGGCTGAAAATGGGTAATTCATATTGAGTTCTTTACAGGTTTGAATCCAAAACAGAACTGACTTAGGATGAGAAAAATATGGTGGCTTTAAAGGCCATGACAGGAAGTGACGTCATCAGGACCGGAAGTGATGTCATCATAAGCGCCAGCAGCGAGCGGGATTTCCCGTGTATGGTCTGCAGAGGATTGAGAGAGAAAGTCGGTCTGGCGTGGTACTGCTATTACTCGGGCCCTTTAGCTGCCTCCCACTCGCATGTCTGTGACACTTGCTAAATACAACTTGGAATATTAAATGTGTGTGTTTTTCGTTTAGAATCCTTCAGATGTAGCTTTTAAGCGAATAAACTGTTTGCCCACAGCTCATAAGTGAAAGCCGCTGTTGTCCATCTCGTGTGATCAATATGTTCTGCAACTGGGACAGCAGGCAGGTGCAGATGAGCTCATTTGGTCATAAGGAGGTAAGTGAGCTGTAATTCATGTGAATGTCTAAAAAAAAAAGAAAAGAGTGAGATTCTGGAGAAAATTCAAGAAAAGCTATTATGTATTAAAATGTATATGTTGTGGCGGACAGCTGGAGCCCTTACCTGGCTGGGATACCCGGAGTATGAAAGGACTGGAGGGGAGAGAGTATTTGTAAGACCGTTTTTTTTCCCCCACCAGACCAACAGAGGGCAGCCTCCTTGGCTTGCAGCGGGGCCACGGGTTGTGAGCATGGAAGCTCAACCCTGCTGGGGCACCTGGACTTTCAGAGGGCTGTATACTTCCAGGTGTGGCAGAAGTGTTGCCAAAAGAAGCTCGGTGGGCACCTGGAGTCCTTCCGGGTGCCCTATAAAAGGAGCCAGTCACCACCACTCAATGGCCAGAGTCGGGAGGAGGAAGACAAAGCTCTTGAGGAGGAGTGGAGGCGGCAGGACTGGCGGCAGTAGGGACTGTGTTGTGCCCTGTGCCAACAGTGTAAATAAACCAGGTGCCTGTCTGTGTTGGGGATACGGCAGCTGCACGCACCCTGGGCTTTCACAATGTTTAAACTCTGATGAACTAAACAGTGTGTATATGCTTGTCAGAAGTTGTGACACAGGAGCTTAGGACTTTATAAGTCAACGTGTTTCTTATATGTAGCTTAATGTAACCTCAGTGCCAAGTAATCAGACCATGGGAACTTAATAGTTGGCCTGAGCTGATGCAAGATCTTACATAAAGTAGCCTTCAAAGACATCCTATAATGGACATGATTTTAAAAGCATTTTCAGTGGCATTATAACTGGCAGGAAAAAAAAAAGATGACAACTCGGTAGGGTTATTATATGTACCCAGACTGGCCATTAGGGCATTTGGGCACTGCCCAGTGGGCCACAGACTCTGATCTGGTCATGGGCCGGCCGTTTCATGAAATAAATTTTATGTACTGGTTACTGTTTGACATTACAATTAATTTTCTAAACTGCTAAACATTATCTATCTGGTATTGTGATTTATATAGTCCTATATAATATACCGTATTACGTCATCAAGTTGTTTTAGTGGTCAGTACACAACGTTGCAGCAAAAAATTTGGTCAAACCTGCCTTTTGCCGATTTCTGTTTCGATACTGCTGCATTTCGGTTAGCATATACTTTATTGCAATTTATTTTATCTCATATCTAGTATTTAAATTCTTCTGCACTAATAATTAGTTTAGATTATGTATTATGCATTTTATTGTTCTCTAGTTGTCGGCGTGAACGATGATTAGTGGGTTTCAGCTGTGATTATTAGTATGATGAAATAAAGTTATAAAGCACAGGATAGGAATTATTCATATTAGGATGGAACTTTTATAGTTTATCATTAAGTTAATGGAACATTTC
Organism: Polypterus senegalus; assembly: GCF_016835505.1. Lineage (NCBI taxonomy): Eukaryota > Metazoa > Chordata > Cladistia > Polypteriformes > Polypteridae > Polypterus > Polypterus senegalus. The sequence continues at coordinate 81,638,574 of NC_053170.1, forward strand.
AGTCATGTGAGGTTTTTATTGTAGTTTATTCCATTGTAAATGAGCAGCTAATGGCCTACTAGGGTACTGGCACTTAGACCTGACATTGACATTTGACATGTACTCTAATAACGTGTAAGCCGCGTTACTAAATTTTTATTTTTCATTAAATTTTATTTCTAAGCTGCAGTGGGCTGGCGCCCTGCCTGGGATTTGTTTCCTGCCTTGCGCCCCGTGTTGGCTGGGATTGGCTCCAGCAGACCCCCGTGACCCTGTAGTTAGGATATAGCGGGTTGGATAATGGATAAATGGATGGATAGATTTATTTCTAAGCATGTTGTCAAATTTTAAGTTGTGCCTAAACAACAGTGTACAGATTAGGTTTGGCAGCAGTTTAGATAGAGTTCATATCATAGGCTCATAGCAAGTAGCGAGCCACATACTCATCACAAATTTTGCTCTTCACAATACCCGGCGCCTCCGGATCCCAACAGGGCTGCACCACGTTCCAACTCCCATGCAGCCATGCAGTCCTGCGGGAGTCTGAGGCACTGCTGCAACCCAGTGGGGAGGGGTGATGCTCTGGCCACACTTGCTCCCCCGGTCCTCCCAGCGTGGAGGCATCCCAGCCAGGTAAGAGCCCCGGCCACACACTACACTGGCCACTTACCCGCCTCTGGGGTTTCTATAGTGGAGTCTGTGCTGGCTGTCCACTCTGATAAGAGAATCTTTCCACCTGATGATTCCAATGAGATGACTTTCCTAAATGCAGGAGAGCAGTGGCACCAAGTGCCATATCCAGATACGTAGAACAGAAACATAATAGAGGAGGGTTAATAATGTTTTTAAAAAAATATTGATATTTTATATTTCTATGCAAATGACAACCAAACAGAGATGCAGTATGCACAGCTAATCAGCAGCTCTAGTCAGGGTATCCTGGACTAAAGTAGTGAGTCATTAGGATTTAAAAGATGGGATTGTAGGGGCATCTCTTCTGCAGCTGTAGGACCACTGGTGTCTGGAGAAGTGGGTATACTGTAAATTTAGCCCCCAAATTATTTAGCGGCCTACATAGCAAAAGAAAAAAGTGCCCCGTTATTAATAGTGACACTCTTACATATTTAGTTCCCACTAGAAAGGGACCGTACTATTGACATCTGCTTCCTGACTTCATTCACTTCAAGGATCATTATGAGATCAACCAACCAGAGATGCAGATTTTGCAGATCTGTCTGGTTCATAGATTACAGAGTGATTCAACTGCATAATGCATACATTTTCTTAGTCCATGGGGAAAGTAGATTCTGTTGTAAACAGTGTCTTAGAATATCTAATCTGCAACAGATAGTGAAGGCCAAAGAGTGACACAACTATAAAATTAAAATGATTTGTCAGTGGCAGTATGCGAAAGTTACTGGTGGTACAGAGGCTCATTTCATTAATAGGAGATACAATTAACATGAAGCCGATGCCTTTTCAGTCATCGATACATTTATTTTTACAAAATGTAAACAGCTGATTTTCAAAATAAAATACTTGGATTTGACCATTCTGAATTTTTATTAACTTATTGGTGTGAAAATGGTACCAACACACTAACACCGTTTCAAGTTTAAAATCGGCATTTCTCAGGAAGAATAGCGTACCTAGCTAGAAATGCTTTAATGTCCGGGCCGTTTGGACACCGGCTAGTGCTCGGGGAAAACGGTGTAAGTGTAACGTTATAAACTCTCCCCAACACCTGTTAATCTGTCTATACTCGAAAATTAGCACTGATGTGAAAGTCAGGTTGAAATATCTGCGTTTTAAAATGCAACCAACCGGAATTTGTTGACAGCTAGCATCTTTGATGCTAATGAAAGTCAGGGAAGCTAACTTAACACTAGCCACAGCATGAGCAAATTGGAACAACAAAAAATAAATGAAAATAAATAAAAAAGCTGCTAGTTAATGCTGTAGAAACGCTGTATTAACATGATTTACAAATCTTGCTATTATAAAGTACTCACCATGGTTGACGTGTTCTTCCATTGAATTTGCAACGTTGATCGGAGATTTCGCGCCTCCACCGACTGGCGTTGGGGACTGAGAGGCTGTGGGCGTTGGGTTGTGGAAAGGTAGCAATAATGTAGCATCGCTTGTTCTGAAAGATAATTTTTGTTTGTATGGTTTGCGTCATTTTCACTATTAACTTGGTTATATTAACTTATCAGGTGAGGACATATTTTGGTGTGTAACAATGGACCGAAAGGGAGGTGGCGGTAAAGGATATTTTTCCCGGTTTAGCTAAGGAACGGCATGTCCCGCCCTACTCTGCCTCTGATTGGCGTAATCCGTTTGCCCTAACCAATCATTAGTTCTCCTGAAACATAACCAAAACAGACAACAATGGCAGAAAAAAATTGACATTCCTGCAGCAAATAAATGCGTATCAGCGTGTCAGTGTGGATGTAGACTGTCACAGTGTGTGGACTGAAAAGCGCCGTATAAACGCGTATACCCTGTATTACAATGCAGCGTATACCCATAACAGGGGGGTTTAGAAGCGGGTATACGCTGTGACAACCTAATAAGAAGTGGGTATACACCATATACCTGCATATACCCTGACTACACTACTGTTTAGGAGCCTCTAACTAAAAGCTCCACCTACCGCTGATACTTTGTTAATCCTTGGAATCTTAAGGATTAAAAAAATGATGCAATTTAGGATGCAAAAAAGACCAAAAAAAATGAGCAGGAGGAAAAGAAGAAGCAGAACAGTGTGAAGTACAGTATTTCAAAATTTGTAATGTTCATTCAATTAATATGATGCATGTTGAGCAGCCGGAACTCTTGTCCGGGCAGGACACCCAGAGTGTGGAAGGACCGGGGGAGAAAGTATTGTGGGACAGTTTGTTCCTTGGGCCGACAGAGGGAAGCCCCCCTGGTTTCCTACCAGGGGGCGCATGGACCTTTCCACGGCCTTATTTGGCCACACTTCCACCACTCCCAGAAGTTAGGCACCTGGAGTCCTTCCAAGTGCGCTATAAAAAGGGGCCAGTCCAAAATTCAGAAGCCAGAGTCGGGAGAAAGAAGACAAAGCCTGAGAAGGAGTGGAGGCTGATGGACTGGCAGTAAAGGACAGTATATAGATGTGTTGTGGTGTATTATAAATAAACCAGGTGTTGTGTGTTGAACCTGTGTCCTGCCTGTCTGTGTCCGGGTTAGGGTTAGGGTTACGGTACGCCCCTGGTGGCACCACAGCTGATATTAACATGGGCCTACTTAATGGAAGGGATTAGAACTGAACTCCAGAAGCAGAAGCCCAAGAGTGTCTCATGCACTCTGAGAGCATGGATGGAGTGTTATACAACAGCAGAGGAGAATAACTGATAACCTTATCTAGAGCAAAAAAAGCAATTGAATTTGGCTGTAAGAACAAAAATTATAGAATAGAAGCTGACTAGGTGAAGAAACAAATAGCCCGGAGTGGAGTGTCCAGCCAGCTGTGAAATCTCAAACACAAGTGTCTTGCAGTTAGACTCCAAAAGCACAGAAGCAACCTGATAATGGTGAGCTCGGCACTAAACATAAATTCGACTTGTTCTCTGCCTGACGCGGTCACGTTTACATGGTGTGTGAGATCTACCATGTGCCAGGAGATGTCCAGCCATAGCTCTAATTTCCGTGTGGATGTGGAGGACATAGTCGCTGCATTTGCTATAAAGTCAAAGCCTGCACACAGGGATTTCGAAAGTTACAGTGTTAATCTTACGAGCCATCGTTTTATGTTTGTTTTGTTTATTAATCGCCTCTATCCACGACATGTCGCTGTACGTAGACCTCCTCAAGAAAAACTGCACTTTGATCAACTGAATTACAAAACATTTTCCATATCATTAAAAGGTGGGTTTGTACAGTCCGGTCCATAAGTATTTGGACTTGTTAATTTCATATTCATTGTGTTGGCATGCTGAGTGAAAATTACGAAAAATCGTCTCGTTCCCAAATACAGTACTTCTGGACCTGACTGTATACAAGTCTCAGAGAAGAGCAGTTAAATAACCTGATAATATCAGGGACTGTCCAAGCAGCCACGTAGATGTAAGAGGTTAGAAATTAGAGTCACAAGATGCCCCCAGCCTTGCTTCACAGACGTGGACGGGCTACCTGCCTCAGGTTTGATGTTCTTTCACAGTGGGGATCCAGGGAGGGATGGCTCATAATTGATAAGGTATCCAAGCTGAGGTAGCCAGCCTGGGTCAGTGTCGAGGTGGTCTTGCTTTGGTCTTCAGGTTATCTGTGCTGAGTGAAAGTTAAATGGGTAATCATTGCAGGACATGCACACAGGCCTGTGTGAATCAGGGCTAACAGTTTGGGCATTTCCACCATTAACTTGTCCACCACCAGATGAAAGCTTGTCACACACGTGTGTTTAGGAGGCGGTCAACAAGCCCCGAGGTGAGTGAAACATCGCGAGACGAAGGCTTGATTTGCGGTTCTAATGCCTCTCTCTCTTTTTCATCAGACCAAAAGAAGAAAGATAACTTCGCTCACACACTTCTGGGTTCGCAAGATGGCTGCCAAACGTCACTTCCTCATGCGGCTCCCAATGAAGACGCCACTTCCGGCTCCACCGTGATGATGTCATCTTCAGGAGGCTGGACGTGACGTCATCTTCAGGAGGCTGGACGTGACGTCATCTTCAGGAGGCTGGACGTGACGTCATCAAGATGGAGGCAAGATATGACATCATTGGGAGCCGGATGAGGAAGTGACGTTTGGCAGCCATCTTGCGAACCTGGAAGTGCGTGAATTAAGTCACTTCCGCCATATAATCACCTGGACAGGGCACCAGTCCTTTGCAGGGTGAACACACACACACACACACACCCCAAAACACATACACTCAGCCAATTTAGCATTGCCAATTTGTCTAACCTGCATGATATTGGATTATGGGAGGAAACCCACGCAGACACGGGAAGAACAAGCAAACTCCAGGACCCGGGACATGAACCTGTACCAAAGGTGCCATATATCCAATACAGATTTTTTTTCGATTGTCTCCTATTTTCCATGATATGCTCCAGGCCGTTTTATTTTTCTTTCATTTCAGGCTTTCATTAAGTGAACATTTTCATGAAACCTGAATATTCCGCCTCAAACACCTGTCTGGAAGGTGCCAGGCTGTATCCCCCCGAGGCCCACAACCTCTGCGCACTTCCACTCCAGCATCATCCGCCTTCAAATGAGCCTTAATTGGGCCTTTCAGCTCATTATTTCTCTGCTGCGTTTTTTAAATCTTCCTCAGTCAACCATTTGCAGGAAGCAGACTTAAGACACCGCTTATTTTTTCATGAATGCCTGCATGAAGGGGGTGGCGGGTGGGGACTTTGCTTTCAGGCTCGCTGCTTTAATTCTTGCTTACATAATCATAAAATCACCGGCAAAGCACAAAGAGCTGAGAAAGATTTACACAACGACTTAGTAACTCCTCCGATGAAGGCTTATTTGGAAAACGTAGCATTTCCTTGACAAAAACAAAAAAATAATGATAATAATTGAGCAGCTTCTTTAGAAATATTTAGAAATATACTGTATTATAGGGCATCTACAAGTGGGTGTCTTTGGGGATGATAACCCTAAGTGTCTAATTGGTGCACAATGGGGACTTCAGATTTAGGAGTAATGCAGCAGTCTTGGGTTCAAATCCCAGCTCAGGCCCAGTGAGGGGTTTGCATGTTCTTCCCAAGTACACATTAAGACTTCTGCTGGTTTCTTCTCCTTCATTTAAAAGACTGAGGAAGAAATGATGTAATAAGTTTGGTTTTAAGACTGGGAAAATGGTTCAGAACACTCCCAAGGACAGGATTAATTTTTTATTTAGTGTATGGAATTTCAGTGAGCGGCACAGTGACTGTTTGTGTCCCAGGTGCTCCCTGTGTGGACTTTGCACATTCTCTCCATGCCCATGTGGGGTCCCTGTCAGTGCTCCAGGTTTCCTGGTACAGTCCAGAGGCTGTGTATTAGTATTGCTAATTCGGCCCCGATGTGTGTGTGTGTGTGTTCACCCTGTGATGGACTGGTGACTCCTCCTAGGATTGTCCCTACCTTGCACTTTCCCCACAATCTTGTTCTGGATAACCAGGTAGGGATGGATGGATGAATGGATGGAATTTCAATAGCTCACATACAACAAGGTAAGCATACGTGTGCAGATTGCAATATATGAAATTTATCTTATTAGTGCATGTCCATTAATCCTCTAAAGTTACACATTCTGGTCTCTCAAACATTTACTTAGATCTGGAGTTAGACTGATTGAATTGTTCTTGTTTACATGATGCGATCTTATAGGGCTGCATTTCTCAACAACTGGGTTGACCGTTTTCTGCCACCAGTGGGTCACAAGTTTCTACTGCTGCACAGCCCCAATCCCAAAAGATAACCATCAATCGCACTTGATTTAGTAAGCTGGGGTGAGTTACCTTCCACCCCGCTGTGATGTTTGTCCTTGATTCACCTAGGTAGACACCCCTCCCTTGGTGGGTCGTGAAAACACTACCATAGAAAAAAAGGAGGTGAAGACCCCAGAAGGGTTAAGAAGCATTCAGAGTTTATGTGGTGGATGGCAGGTCGTGCTGCACCACAGTCACATTAAGTCAATGCCCTGGTACCCTATTTCACCCCAGAACATATGGTTTGTTCTGATGCGTTTTCAATGACACCAGAGACGCTGGGCCAGATCAAAGCCACCTGGTTTCTTGTCTTGTTTTATTAAGTACCATTCTAAATGGGGCTTTTTGTCAGCCATTCATCCTTCCATCTTCCATTAAGACTGAAGAACTAACCAGGATGGTAAAATGAAGAACAGCTTGGAGGACCCAGCCTGAGGGTTACTGTTCCTCCAGAGACCTGTGTGGCAGCAAGCCACTGTACTTCAGATTCCTGCAGGGTTACTTGACACCATAGTCTTCACAGACAACCCATGGAGCAGAAAATGTAAGGAGCTCCAGTGCAGCAGCTGTCTAAGTTTAGCTGGGACCAGGCTGACTAGAAGTGCTCCTCAGGTATGTGAGGATGATATCCCAAAGTACATATGGCTCAGACTTTAAAAGAGCTTCTTGTCCCTTATATGGGTGGAGGCTTGGAATTGCAGTCAAAGACTTCACATGTTGTAGAGGACAAGGAGGGAAACAAGTGGTCAGATGTATAAATCTTGCCTACACACAGAAAGAGACCCAAAATGTGCTTAACACAACTTTTCATACAAAAATCAAGATTTATAAAAGTAAAGCTGACAGGAGAACTTGAGCATATTTACAGCAACTCTCACTCTAGCGTACACAACATTTTGGAGAAAGTAGGAAATGCAGCCAAACCAGCTAAATGACGACTCACACTTATAATAATTTATATCAATGATCCACTATTATAATGAGCATTTACGTGACAAACTGTTAAATGGAGGTTTAATATATGTTTAGCTGGGAAACTCTAGGCATTCACATGTGTTGTGGTGTGAAAGTTTCCATGTAAGTTGATAAATATTTTGTATGTCTTTATTTGTAACTTATAACACTAACCCTATCATTGATAAGAACAGCAATGGTTTGATGGTTAAAGACCAAGTCATGTTGGGGAGCATGTACTGTGTAAGCCACTAGGGGGTGCACCGCCCCCTTAAACCAGACACAGATAGGCAGCAGACACTTTTACCACACAACACACGTTTATTTACAGTTTCTCCATCTATTTAAAGACATAAGCACCATGCAGCATCGCTAACACCCTTCTGCCACCAGTCCTCTTCCCTCCACTCCTCTTCAGGCTTTGTCCTATCCTCCCGACTCTCGTCCCTATGGAGTGAGGCAGCTCTTTTTTATAAGGCATCTGGATCGATTCCAGGTGCCTAATGAGCTTCTTCCGACCACACTTCCGGGTGTGGTGGAAGCGTGACGAAATAAGGCCCTGGAAAGGTCCATGCGCCCCCTGGCGGTGGCCAGGGATTCCAACAGGGTTGAGCCTCCATGCTCATAACCTGTGGCCCCACTGAAAACCAAGGGGGCTGCTCTTTATCAGCCTGGGGATGAAACAGTCTTCTTTCCCCACGTCCTTCCAGAGTTTGGGCATTCTGGCCAGGCAAGGGCCCCGGCCATCCGCCACAACTGGTACAGTGCGTTGCCACACCCATCACACGACAAAACAACTTAGGATCCCGGTTTGCAACCCCCCCAGGCAGACACGCGGTCCAGTCCCACTCTCCGGAAATGACCCTCTATCTGCCGCAGCCTGGTGTATGTGGGCAACCCCTTGGCCTGGTCCAGCCACTCGGGTCTCCAACAATGAGGATCCTATGAGCTGGAAGAAAGCTGACCACAAAATGATGCCTTAACTAAAGACATTTTAAGTAACTTAACAAATCTGTATTCCACCTGAAACTACACATCACCATTTATCAGGTTGTATGGCTGCCAATATTCACTTATACTTTGCTTATTGTTATTATTTATAAATATTATCTATAATACATTATTTAAAGTGTAACTTAACTCCTGCTTGTCTTTTACTACACCTAATTACCTGAGGTTATGCATGTAGAAGGGAAGGTGGGGAGCAGTTATATGATATGACACCTTATAAACAGTGGTAAGTCTGAGATATTTGAGGCATTCTGACAAAGGCTACATATTAATTATACAAAAAGGGAAAGTAGAGGAATACAGAACTCTACCAAGACTAAACAACATGTAAGTTAATTTGATACGTACATCCTGCCTAAACTTCATTTCAGACCAGGTATATGACTTCATGGCAATAGTATTCTCTGATGGAAATGACATCTGTGACCACACGGGGGCACCACTGAGCCCCAAACCTAAGGCACAATAATACCTGACACACTTTTAGGATAAACTAAATTATATTTATTTATCCAAATCATGCTTCCATCAATCACCTTTCCAATACCAGATGCAGAATGCACAAAAAGAAACAATTTTTTCTCCTTCCGTCCTCTGTAGAGTGTTGACCTTGATGTGAGGCAGCAGGCTCTCATTTAAGCTGGACTCGGGAATGCTTCTGGTGGGACTTCAAGAAAAACACTTCCGGGCCATGAAAAAAAGTAGAGAAATCCTCCTCTGACAGCACCATTCATCGGTACCCAGGGACCCCATCAGGGCTGCATTTCCCAGACTGCAACTTCCAAGCACCCCTGCAGGTGTTGCCATATGAGGACCCCTGCCACCTGGGGTATGGGGGAATGGAACAACTCCCGATCCTTGGCTTCTATTAGTCCATCCATTAAACCATACCGGCCGGGTACAAGTTAATTTTTCTGTCCCACTGGGCAATTGTTCTGACCATTCCAGATAATAAATCATCTTCCTTTCTGGCTGGGATGCCCATTCTCCACCTACACATCTTTCAGTAGGATAATGTGTCCTGCCTCACTGCACAGATTGTTGGGGAATGGTTTGAGGAACATAATGACGAGTTCAAGGTGTTGCCCTGCCCTTCACATTCCCCAGATCTTAATCCAGTTGAGCATCTCTGGTTTGTGCTGGGACAGAAAGTACAATCCGCAGTGGCTCAACCAGCAGTTAGAGGGTCTGCTGCCAACATCCTAGTGCCAGAAACCACACACTCTTAAAAATGCTGGTTCTTAAATGGCATTTTATGGTTCTTTACTGGGTTGTATAGTTCCTCATGGGAATCTTGGCTTGATAAAGCATCATTTCATTATGGGAAGGGTTCTTTGCATATTAAGTTGGTTCTTTGTACTTTGACAAACTTCCCAATATGTAGACAAAACCACCAGAAATCTTTTTATATTCGGTAGGTTACCTAGCAGAACACTAACAGATTAAGAAAACTTGAACTAAGCCGGTGTCATTGTATGCAACAAGAGTCCTTTCAAAATCACGAATTGTTGGCATTTCACAAAGCTGTTACCATCTAGTCGTGGTTATTTACCATATGGAGACTGTTATGGATCTAAATAAATTAATGTTCTTTCTGAAACCTTCATGTAGATGGGTCTTTTGGGGAAGCAAAATGGTTCCCCTATGGCATCACTCTGAAGAACCACTCTGGCACCTTCAGAGGTCTTGTAGAGTCCATGCCTCAGTGGGTCAGAGCTGTTTTGGTGGCACATGGAGGACCAAGAGCATATTAGACAGGTAGTCATAATGTTTTGGTGCATCAGTGTATATAGATGTGTTTTTTGTTACACCTAGACAGCACCACATCTTTGTAATGCAGAGGTCCACTTCTTGGGAGGAAAAAAGTCCCCATCTTGCCCCTACCCAGCCAAAAAGCTGGTTACTGCTCTGCTAAGCATACTGCAGGGTGAGCAGGCTGAAGGAAATCCCATATTTCTGAGTTGTGCAGGTTTTATTTTTTTCCCTCTCATGCTTGAGGTGGAAGCTCTAATTGGAAAGCCGGTAATGGCATTCAGAATATTAGGACAGCAAGCGTCTCCCCAGCAGGAGGTTCATCTTTGAAGCACTCCTGCTGAGGGCTTTCATTATGTGCAAGCTAGAACTCATATGTGCCAAGTCGGTAATAAAATCCTGCACATCAACTGCACAATGAATCCGCGTTATCGATCAGAAGATTACCTTCATTCAGACAAACGTGCTGCCGGAGCTCGGCTCATGGCCTCCCTACACCGTTAATGTGCCGGGCAACGTCTGCTGTTTCCATAACGAGGACCGTTCACTTCTCGCAGGGAGAAATGCAGCTCGGCAGCCAGAGCTTTACCATCGCAGCTTCGGCAGGGGATCTTGAGCCCTACTGAGATCATTAGCCACGCTGACAACTGTCTCCTTAATTAGGATGACCCGCAGAGTGGAGTGATTCGTCTCGTGGGCCCCATTCCTTCTCTTTCCTCAGCTTCGCTCCATTAGTGTGACTTTCCACCAACATCCTGGGTCGTGACTGAGGCAGGCATTATATTAATATCGCATGGCTTCTGATTATCTCCATAGCTTTAATATGCGGGCTTTGACGCAGTTAGTTATGATGATTTCCACAACCTCAAAACCTGTAACTTTACAGAAAAGAAACCGTTGTCAGCATAAAAGGCCAAACAAACACAAAAGAAAACTCAGAAAATGACAGCATAAAAAGGGGCATTCGGAGTGCATCTGGGCAGGCAGCGTCTCTAGAAGAGTGTATTTCAGAATTACTTTTATCTGTGCTGTGATCTTTTGAACTTTCACAAGCTATTCAATGATGCAAAAGTTCAACCGTTTTTTATGAGCAATACTGTTTCGTAACTTACTATGACTAAAATTCTCCTCCTAACTTCAACTCCAAGGCCTGTGCCTCATGTCTTGTCTCGCTTTCGTAGACAAAGAGAGTTCTACCATAGCACTCCAGAATCACACAATCGCCAAAGCAGCACACTGGCCGCCAGTGGAAGCCTGGCAAGATGCTGGAGTGCTTAGCAAAGATAATCAACTAGCTGAAGTACCTGCCGTTGCCCCAGGTATAAATAAACTGGAAAAACCTCTCTTTTGGCAAAACACAACTCACAATGAGGCAAAAAGATGTACCGTTAGACAAAAATGGTAATCCAGCAAGACAATGAATGTGTTATCCAAATTAGATGAGAAGAAAATGCTGTACCTGTGGTCTTATTTGGCTGTAAATGCAAAAGAAGAAAACCTGTAGATACAGGTCAGGTCAGGTTGGGGAGCATGCACTGGTACAGCACGTTGCCACATCCACCACATGACGAAACAGCTCTGGATCCTGGTTGGCAACCCCCCGGGCAGACACGCGGTCCAGTCCCACCCTCTGGAAATGACCCTGTGTCTGTCGCAGCCAGGTGTTACGTGGGTGTCCCCTTGGCCTGGACCAGCCACTCGGGTCCTCAACGATGAGGATCTTACAAGCCGGATCACCCTCAGGGAACAGACACACAGTTATAAAGGAGTCCAGTCTTCATCTCAGGTCACTGGATAGCGTCCATGTATATATGCAACCATATAGCAAGACAGGAAGCACCAGGACTCTAAAGACTTGGACTTTTATACTTTTCATAGATATCGGGAGCACAACACACCCCTTTCCAGTGACCTCATGACCCCCATGCTCTCCCAATCCATCTACTGACTTCATAGGAAGAGTCATTAGATACATGAATGTCACTGCTGAGGTAAGTAAACCTCTCGACGAGGTTGGCACTCTCCACAGACAGGCACACTGCTGATGGCCATGCCCAAGAGGTCATTAAAGGCCTGGATGTTGGTTTTTATCAGGACAATCGCAAGCCCAGACACTCAGACTCCTCACTCAGTCTCTCGAGCGCCCTGATCAGAGCCTCCATTGACTCCACGAAGATCACAACATCGTCAGCAAAGTCCAGATTCGTGAATCTTTCTTCACCAACAGATGCCCCACGACCTTGCCCAACACCCAGTCCTTGCAAGCATTGAGTAAGAGCAAAAACACACTCCTGATGAACCCCAGAATCAACTGGGAAAAACGCAGAGGTCCTGCCTCCACTCTGCACGGCACTCACAGTACCGGTGTACAGGCCGGCCATGATATCCAGCAACCTCGAGGGGATCCTGCAAAGTCTCAGAATGTCCTACAGGGCAGCTTGATCAATGAAAGCTTTACGAAAATCAACAAAGGATGCAAAGAAACTCTGCCGATATTTGTATTTGCTTTCCATGAGAACCTTCAGTGCCAGTATCCGGTTGATGATAGACTTTTTAGGCGTAAAACCAGACTGCTCCAGGCACTAGTAGGTGAGCAAGTGATCATGGATCCTATTGAGGACGACCCTAGGAAGGACCTTACCTGGCACTGAAAGCAGTGCTATCCCCCTGTAGTTGCTGCAATCCAGGCAATCACCCTTCCCTTTCCAGATAGGGATGATAACTCCCATTTTCCAGTCAGTTGGGATGATGCCAGTCTCCCAAATGGAAGCAAAGATTGCTCGCAAAGCTAGGAGGACAGCCTTACTACCAGCCTGGAGAAATTCACCCCGGATACCACAGATTCCTTCAGCCTTTCCCCCTCAGCTGGTTTGCCACCTGTGCAATCTCATTAAATTGGGTGGTTCACAACTAATTGGAGAATATGTTTCTGGTGTGCGTTTATTACTATCTATACATTCACTGCATTCATATCTAAACGTTGTATAGCTTTATATACACACCGCTTGGAAATATATAGGCGAGATTTAAAATTGTGAAATCTAACATATTAGCCATGCAATGATATAGAACAAACTTCAGTTGTCTATTATATAGTTCTGTTCATATCTATCTATCTATCTATCTATCTATTAATTATATAGTGCTGTTCATATCTATCTATCTATCTATCTATCTATCTCTATCTATCTATCTATAGTGCTGTTCATATCTATCTATCTATCTATCTATCTATCTATCTATCTATCTATCTATCTATCTATCTATTAATTATATAGTGCTGTTCATATCTATCTATCTATCTATCTATCTATAGTGCTGTTCATATCTATCTATCTATCTATCTATCTATCTATCTATCTATCTATCTATCTATTAATTAATTATATAGTGCTGTTCATATCTATCTATCTATCTATCTATCTATCTATCTATCTATCTATCTATCTATCTATCTATCTATCTACCACCTTCAACTTCGGACTACTGAACATTCGCTCACTTACGAACAAGGGGTCTCTTGTTCAGGATCTCCTCGTTGATCGTAAGTTTGATTTCCTCTGTTTAGTTGAGACTTGGCAAAAACCTAATGACTTTTCTGAACTCAATGAATCCACTCCGCCGGGATTTGTTTACATCTGTCAACCTCGCAGCACTGGCCGCGGAGGAGGTCTCGCGATGTTATACCGCGAGAAGTGGAACGTTTTGCCGATGTCTGTCCCTGCTTTCAACTCGTTTGAATGTACTGTATGCAAGTTACCTGGATCTTCGCCTACCGTCATCGCTGCTGTTTATCGTCCACCTAAACCGAATAGTGACTTTTTAAATGACTTTGCTGCTTTCCTTGCTCAGCTTGTCATTGTCTCCCCTAATATTATTTTGCTGGGTGACTTCAATATTCATATGGACAATGTAAATAACCCTCTTACTAGAGACTTTATGTCCTGCCTGGAGAACTTTGGGCTCCAACAGTTCACCAAGGTCCCCACTCATTCAAAAGGACACATTTTGGACTTAATTTGTTGCTCTGGTGTCTCTTCTCTCGATCATACAACTGATGAACTGCCTTTTTCTGACCACTCTCTCCTCTCTTTTAATCTTCAACTCTCTATATCTATCCCGAAGCTACCCGCACAATAACTTTTCGCAATATCAAGAACATTAATTTGGACTCTGTTCGATCCAGTATTGAATCACATATTGCCACTCCTAATTTAACTACCGCTGATGAGTTGATTTTGCATTATAACACCAGCCTTCATCATATTCTGGATTCTCTTGCCCCTTTTAAAACAAAGTCTGTTTCATTTTCCCTCTCTGCCCCCTGGTTTACGCCGGAACTTCGTCTCATGAAAGCGAAAGGCCGGCAATTAGAGCGACTTTATAAAAACTGGGCTCGCGGTTCACAAAGATATGTATTTCCACCATCTTTCACATTATAAGGATTGTATTAATCAAACTAAATCTGCCTACTATTCTAATATAATCAGCATGAATGAAGGCAACACTAAATCATTGTTCTCACTCCTCAAACGTGTCACCCAACCCCCTGATTTGTGGCCATCACATCTCTACTCTTATGCCTTTTGTAATTCTCTGATGTCATTTTTTATGAACAAAATCGAGAGTATCCACCACTACCTTGCTTTGCAATCCGCTCACACTACTCCTTCTGAATTCTTCCCATCTACTCACCCTTTTTCTTTCTTTCAACTTCCCTCCACCTTAGAAATATCAGATATAATCCTTCATTCTAAGTCATCCACCTGTCTGCTTGACCCCTTACCTACATCACTTGTCAAAGCCTGCCTTCCATCTCTGCTCCATATTATATCTGCTATTATCCATTCTTCTCTTTCAACTGGAATTGTTCCTGCTTCATTCAAAACTGCTGTAGTAACCCCAATTTTAAAAAATCGGCCGATCCATCTAATTTTAACAACCTGCGTCCGATCTCTAACCTACCTTTCTTATCCAAAATCCTAGAAAAAGTGGTAGCCAAACAGCTCCACTCTCACTTATCCCTGAATAACCTGTATGAACAATTCCAGTCTGGTTTCCCCACTCCATAGTACAGAAACTGCATTAATCAAAATAACTAACGATCTTCTCATGGCAGCAGACTCCGCTTACTCTCTATCCTCATACTACTTGATTTGAGTGCGGCTTTTGACTCCATTTCTCATTCCATTCTTCTCAATAGACTATCTCCATTGGTGTCACCCACAATGTCTATAACTGGTTCACATCCTACCTTTCTGGCCGCTCCCAATTCATACAGCTCAAATCATTTTCATCTCACTCTGTATCCGTTACCTCAGGAGTGCCTCAAGGCTCTGTCCTGGGCCCCTTCTGTTCACCATCTATCTCTTCCTCTGGGCAATATTTTCAGGAAATATAATATCCATTTCCACTGTTATGCAGATGACACCCAGCTTTATTTTTCAACTTCACCCACAATCACCCTCCCACCTACCACCCTTACTGACTTTTGGCGAAATCAAAAACTGGTTTACATTTAATTTTCTTAAACTCAACAGTGATAAAACAGAGATCCTTCTTATTGGTACAAAATCCACATTATCCAAATCCCATAACTTCCCTATTATAATTGATAACTGTACTCTATCCCTCCTCTCAGGCCAAAAGTCTTGGTGTCATCTTGGATAATAACCTCTCCTTTCTTTCACACATCAATACTATTACACGATCTGCCTACTTCCACCTACGTAATATCAACCGTCTCCGCCCCTCTCTCACCCCTCACTCTGCTGCAGTTCTTGTTCATAGCCTTGTCACCTCGCCTTGACTATTGTAACTCTCTTCTTTTGGTCTCCCTCAAAAAACTCTTCACAAACTTCAATTAGTCCAGAACTCAGCCGCCCGTATTATCACAAGATCTCCTTCTACTCACCACATCACTCCTGTTCTGCATCAACTTCACTGGCTCCCTGTCAAGTTCCGCATCGAGTTTAAAATCCTTCTGCTAACCTTTAAAGCTATTCATGATTTAGCCCCCCCATACCTGTCTAACCTTCTCCACATCGTCACCCCTTCCCGTACTCTTAGATCATCCTCCTCAATTAAATTGACTGTTCCTTCCGCTCGTCTTTCCACAATGGGGAACAGAGCTTTCAGTCGTTCTGCCCCGACTTTGGAATGCACTGCCTCCTGAGATTAGAAACATTAATTCATTCTCTCTGTTTAAGTCTTCAGTTAAAACTCATCTTTTTAAACTTGCCTTCTCTATGTAAACATTGTACTGTATTGTGTGTTGGGTGTTGTGTAAAGTGTACGGTGTCCTTGAGTGTTGAAAGGCGCCTATAAATAAAATGTATTATTATTATTATTATTATTATCTATCTATTAATTAATTATATAGTGCTGTTCATATCTATCTATCTATCTATCTATCTATCTATCTATCTATCTATCTATCATATAGTGCCTTTCATATCTATCTATCTATCTATCTATCTATCTATCTATCTATCTATCTATCATGCTGTTCATATATTTCGATCTTCTGTCTGTATCTCTGTCTGTTTACAGCCTTTAGTGCCTTTTTTATCTATCTATGTATCTTGCTATCTATTCATCTATAAGAAGGTCATTAAAGATACTGTAATATATGCTCTGTTGCTACTATTGTTACATGTTTCCACAAAGATTTAGTTTGCATTTATATAAAATACAATATTTAACTTGTATGAGCATTTCATAAGAATCGCTTTAAGCTGTAAGACATGTAAACATCCAGAGACTAACTAGAAAACAAGATACGGATGAATGGCTGGCAGAACATCTGTATAAATAAAGCTGAGCTGGTGCCTGTTAAGAAGTATGTGTGTCGGTATATACAGCATTTGTTCCAATATCATGTACAAATGACATAACGTGAATTCATTAATTATGAGGTGATGCACCAACAGAAGCAACAGTGTTATGCAGGTTGTGATGGTGGTGTAAGGTTCATTGCTTTCCAAGTTCTTAATTTGGGTTCAGTTGCTGACTATCACACTATTTCTTGCGATCAAAGGTTGCCCTTGCCATTTTTATCATGGCCCCACATGACACTGGGTAAGGCTACATTGACTCCAAAGTTATTTACTGTAATTTGGAGAGGCAAGCATACTTTTTCACCATCACATCGTGATCACATTTTGTACAGACCCTTTTTTTGTTGCATTTCAAGACGTACTCTGCTGAGCACATCAAATTAAATCCCATAACAAATTAGGACCACCAATCATATTTGGATTAAACCAAATGCAATTTTTCTAGTTTAGATTTATAGCAACGTTTTGAAATAACAGCCAAGCAACACCAGAAAACAGACTTTTATACAACTAAGAACATGCCGGAAGGGGGCAAGAATGTGTGTTTAGTGAAACTGTGACATTCGTTGATCCATTTTTTTGCCAATATTTTAAAAAGATGGGCACCCCACTGGCACACACATTATTCCTGCTGCCTCTCAGATCCATTGTCCTGGCTTTGAGTCCCTCATGTTGTCCCCGTCTGGCTGGCATTTGGACATGTTCCTGGGTCTGTGTTGGTTTTCTTCCAAGCTACTCTGTTTTCCTCCCACATGCATGGTAGCTTGATTAGCATTTCCAGATTGGCCCATGTGCGTGTGAGCATGAGTTGGTCCTGTGCTATACTGGCGTCTTGCCCAGAGATGATGCTTCCTAATTTGTATCCGCTGCCATCAGGATTGGCTCAGCAGCCCCTCCAGCACTGTGCAATACTGAGTTGCGTTGTAAAGCATATATTAAAAAGCAGCTAACACGCCCTGTTGCTACGTGTCTATCTATCATAGTGGTTTAACATCTGAATGCCATGTTGTTGGAAATCATGCAGCTGTCCAGCCTTTGGATGGACCAAGCCATCTAAACACAACTGAAGGGAAATGATAACTGCAATCCACATGGACCCCCGCTTCATGTTCCTGTTGTTGTGTTCGCCCAGATGCCTTCTACTCCCCAAAGAGTTACAGCAGCAGTCAAAGTCAAGACAAGTATTGTTCTTCTCTCATAGCCAAGTGTTATTTCCTTCCCTGCCTTGATTTGATTAGTTTGTATTTGTGGGTAGTTGATGAGATTAAAGTAACACATATTTAAGAGAGGGTTTGCTCCATGCCAAATACAAACTTCACCCTGTAGGCAGCACACCAGAAAGATTTCATCACATCAACAATATCTTAAAAAATGTCAATCCCATTAGCAGCACCCTGGAAATTTCTTTGACATCTACACAGCAGCATGAACAGACACGGTTTGTGCAAACAGCACCCTGAAAACAATTAGTATGAGTTAATGACATTTCTATAGTGCTTTTCTAACCCACTCAAAGCACTTTACATAGAGAGTAGGGGGCCACTTGAGTCACCACCAATGTGTTAACATCCACCTGAATGATGCAACGGCTGCCATTCTTGCACCAGTATGCTCACCATCTATCCATCCATCCATCCATTTTGCAACCTGCTGGATCCGAACACAGGGTCACGGGAGCCAATCCCAGCCAACACAGGGCACAAGGCAGGAACCAATCCTGGGCAGGGTGCCAACCCACCGCAGGACACACACAAACACACCCACACACCAAGCACACACTAGGATCGCCAATCCACCTAACCTTGTCTAAATGTCTTTGGATTGTGGGAGGAAACCCACACAGACACGGGGAGAACGTATGCTCACCACACATTAGCTATTAGGTGGTGAAATGGTGCGAGGGGTAGGTAGACAATAAGGGACAGGGCATGACCAGGCCGTGGTGAGCAACTTAGCCAGGACATTGGGAAGCAATGTGATCTTTTTCAAAAGAGGCATCTTTTATGGCCACAGAAAGTCAGGACCTCACTTTTACATCTTGTCTGAAGGATGGCACCATTTGTATAGCACAGGATGCCCATCACTGCACTGACCGTGGGGGCAGCACCAACTGATGGCGTCACCAACACCTTTTCCAGCAGCAGCCCAAGTTTTTCCTAGATGATCCCCCATCCACGTACTGGCCAGGCTCATGCTTAGCTTCGGGTGAATGACCTGCTTTGAAGCGCAGGTGGTATGGCTGCAGGCTGAAATATGACATCTTCTGGCATTGCACTGCCCACCCCCTGGGAATCACCCAATAGTTAAGCCATTGCATAGCCACCACCCTCTGCCCCAAGTATGCCATATAATAAATAATCTCTAGGAAAAGGAAATCCCTGTGGGTCCCTGGAAAGACTCTGTCATCTAGGCAGCAGGCTGAAAAGATGTTATTTCGCAAACAACACCCTGGAGGGATGGCATACTATATGCATGATGCCATCTCTCAAGTAGCACCATGAAAAGACTCCATCAATTAAATTTCTATCTGTTGTGTAACCCATTTAGTCAAGATAAGGTCATAGATGACCAGGGTTTATGAATGCAGCACTGAATAAAGACAGGAACCAGCACTGGATGGGGTGCCAGGCCACTGCAGGTTACATTCACAAACACACCGAGTTAGCAATAAACCAAACATCAGCATCTTTAGGATATGGGAGAAGAACTGGGGAAAATCCACACACATACAGGAGGAACAAAAAATATTTCACAGGCATTAAAAGAGCCTGTATTTGAATGTGAACATCTGGGGATGTCGGACAGCCTGGATAACATACACCACAATTTCAATTAAACAGCACTCTTGCAATACACCTGCCCCTAAGACCATGGCCGTACATCTGCATTAGCTAACCTGGGCTGCAGCACATGGCTTGGAAATGAATAAGATGTATTAAAAATATTTGCTCTTTGCTTTCAAAGAAATATTCCTTCTGCTAGAGTTGCTGATCTAGTCTTCTTTAATCCTTTTACCATTATTTATCAGAACTGTTAGTAGCACACACACTACCCATCTCTGAGATTATGAATCTCCAGCGAACTGCAGGTAGGGATGGAAGCCATCTATAAGAACAGCGTTTGCATCAGCAAGAGGGATCAATATGGGATTTTGGAAAGGAACACACATGCAGAAGAAAGCGATTTGTCACGTTGCAGTAGTTACAATTCTTCAGCAATGGCCAGCAGCAGCATTATGCAGGAGACTCTAATGACAGTCAAGCATACAAAGGTGATGGTTTTGTATAAATGGTAAACTCTAATGCCCCTTCTGAATGTGCGTGGTGTAACAAAAGCTTCCAAATCGCTCCATCTTAGATTTCGGAATGTCTTACACCGTACATCCAATAACCTTAGATCTTCAAACGAGTGTCTGCTTAGAATTCCAAGAGCAAAACTTAAAAGAAGTGGCGAGGCGGCCTTCTGCTGATATGCACCTAAAATCTAGAATAGTTTACCGATAGAAATTTGCCAGGCTAATACGGTGGAGCACTTTAAAAAACTGCTAAAAACTCATTACTTTAACATGGCTTTCTCATAGCTTCATTTTAGGTTAACTTTGATATTCTGTATATGCAATTAATTATCCTTTTCATTCCTGGTGGCTCCGTAATCTGTACTAACCCCTACTTTCTCTCCTGTTCTTTTTCCGGTTTTCTGTGGTGGTGATCTGCACCGTGATGTCCCCACACTGATGGATTAAAGGCCAGAACTCCACATGACCGTCGTCATCAAGTTCTTCCATGAGAGCCCTGAATACAATGAGGGCTGATTGAGGTCATTTAT
The DNA here is from genome assembly GCF_016835505.1 of Polypterus senegalus. Classification (NCBI taxonomy): domain Eukaryota; kingdom Metazoa; phylum Chordata; class Cladistia; order Polypteriformes; family Polypteridae; genus Polypterus; species Polypterus senegalus. The sequence continues at coordinate 81,659,380 of NC_053170.1, forward strand.
GTTAGGTAAAATGCCTAGAGGGGGGCTGAGTGGGCTTGTGGCCTTGGAGCCCCTGCAGATTTTATTTTTTTCTCCAGCCGTCTGGAGTTTTTTTTTTTTCTGTTCTCCCTTACTTTTATTCTATTTTAATTAGTGTTCTCTAATTTTAATTCTTATTTATTTTGTCTTTTTTCTCTTTCTTCATCATGTAAAGCACTTGAGCTACATTGTTTGTATGAAAATGTTGTATAGAAATGAATGCTGTTGTTGTTGTAAGTGTGCAAGGCAAATTTATCAGGTATAGATAATAACATAAAGAATTCAGCCTGTGCATAAGTGACTGCAATTTAAATGTAATTGTGACTAAGCGCAACTTACCCAGAACCACATTCTAAAGTCAGATTCCGGGGTGTACGTATTGTATGTGATAATTCAAAAACCTGATGAAATAGGATCTGTGATCACTTGCTCACCTACCAGCGACTGGAGCCATTTGGATTTACACCTATGAAATCCGCCATTGACTGCATCCTGGCACTGAGGGTCCTCATGAAGCACAAACGCGTATATTGGCAGAGTTTCTTTGCAGCCTTCATCGATTTTTGTAAAGCGTTCGACTCAGTTGTTTGAGTTGCCCTGTAGGACATCCTAAGACTTTGCAGGATCCCCTCAATGTTGCTGGATATCATGGCTGGCCTGTACACTGGTACAGTTGATTCTGGGGTTCATCAGGGGTGTGTTCTTGTCCCTTCTCTGTTCAATGCTTGCATGGACTGAATGTTGAGTAGTATTGTGGGGCCGAGTGGCTGTGGAGCATCTGTAGGTGAAGAGAGATTCATAGAGCTTGACTTCGCTAACAACGCTGTGATTTCTCCGAGTCAATGGAGGCTCTGATTGTGGATCTTGAGAGACTGAGTGAGGAGTCTGAGTGTCTGGTCTTACAAGTGTCCTGATAAAAACCAAGATCTAGGCCTGTAATGACCTCTTGGGCACAGCCATCAGCAGTGTGTCTGTCTTCGCAGAGATTGTCGCCTCGTCAAGAGGTCTGCTTACCTTGGCAGTGACATTCATGTCTCTGCTGACTCTTCCTATGAAGTCATTAGACAGATTGGGAGAGCATGGGGGGTCATGAGATCGCTGGAAAGGGGTGTGTGGCGTTCCCAATATCTTTGCAAAAGGACGAAGGTCCAAGTCTTTAGAGTCCTGGTGCTTCCTGTCTTGCTATATGGTTGCGAGACATGGACTCTATCCAGTGACCTGAGAAGAAGGCTGGACTCCTTCCGTACTGTGTGGTGCAGTTCCCTGAGGGTGATCAGCATTTCCAGATTGGCCATTGTGTGTGTGAGCATGAGTTGGTCCTGTGGTATACTGGCGTCTTGCCCAGAGATGATGCTTCCTAATTGTATCCACTGCCATCAGGATTGGCTCAGCAGCCCCTCCAGCACTGTGCAATACTGAGTTGCGTTGTAAAGCATATATTAAAAAGCAGCTAACACTCCCTGTTCTACTGAAGAACACGTAAAGTGTATTGGTAGTTTGACAAAAATGGCCGGAGTCTGCACACTGGTGAAAAATTAAACACGCTGATGTGTTATTTTTATTTGATTTTTGACATTTATTTATATTTTTTATTTAATTATGAAAACAACCAGCTGCCAGAATAATATTTTTAAGTATTTTTCCTCCCTCTCTCCTTCTCTCTCACAACAGATAATTGAAATGGATCAGACTCTCTTTGTTTTTAATATTTTACATGGCATACTGTACTCTGATGGCTATCAAGTGTAATCCTAATTTCCCTCTCTCTGTATTGTCCCTAATCTCTGATGCTGTTGCTGGGGGGTTTTGCTGCTATTCTTGCACCCCTCAACGTTCTTGTGTACTGCCTATTCAAGTCTTTGTGACTCCTGACCTTTGACATTACATTCTGTGGTTCCCTCAGAACACCTTGGTGCGGTCCAAACAATGGTTCAAGCCCAGGAGCCATGCCTGGATTTTAGCAAGGGCTTACTGGTGAAATAGCCAGGGGTCCCAACCTTTAAGGGCCACCAAAGGAGTTCCAGAGCTGCAGAGAGAGATAAGGGCTCAGAGTATTGTGCTGTGCTATTGTGATTTTGTTTTTCATAACGATAACAATGTATCTTTTTTTTCACTTACTTTTAGTTGTCATTTGTTGAATTTTGTTTGTGGTTATTGTTCCATCTGCACCTTTCGTTGTTTGAAGCTTGGTGGCGCTCAGGTTAGCATATTGTCCGCTTCAGAGTATTCCTGCGCATTAGATAGATAGATACTTTATTAATTAAAGGCATTTCATCTCCTCCACAGCTCTTACAGTCTCTTAGAAAAAAAAACAAAACAACTTGCAGGACGTCTTCCCAAATGTAGACGTTATCTTCAGACTTTATCTGACATTGCTAGTCACAAATGCGAGTGGTGAACGATCTTTCTGAAAACTCAGGCTAGTGAAGAATAGGCTCAAATCCACAATGGCACGTGAAAAACTCTTGACGTCAACTGAGAGCAGTGTTTGAGTAACACTTTAAAAGTAATGTGTATTTTTACAATTAACAAGCAACATAACACAATACTTATTTTATTATCTTTATTGAAGTAAAACTACCTTCACTACTTTAAAGACATGCTACTACTGAAGTTACCCCGACATTTAAAAAAAAAAAAAATCACCGAGTTATTTTGCAGAGGCATTATGTTCATTTGGTTACATCGTGCATGTGTGTGCTCCGGTCATCTTGTAACAGCTAGTGAAGAAGAAGAGGCACAAAGCATAGTGTGCAATCAAGTGGAAAAGAACTGAACAAAAGATACAAGTAAACACATAACCCTGCATGTGCTGAGGGGTGCATTTATTCAGCCTCGGTTAGGGTCATCAGGAGTTAGAGATTATCACACTAGTGCTGGGTGTAAGTCAAGAAGTAAATGTCATAGATGGCACACTGGTCCTTTACAGGGCACAATTGCACAACCAGGCAAATAAGGGTATGCTGAGTGTAGTCCAGTAACTGAAACATCAGTACCCACAAAGGTCATTTGGATCCCTTTAGAGACTAGGGGGGTGGTTGGTGTCCCTCTTGGTGACGAGAGCGCCTGGGCCTCATTGTAAATACCACACATTTGCACTTTACTGAGTGTGTGCCCTTTAATTTTCCTGTTTTTGTTTTTTTTTGGTTTGAGCTGCCCGTGCCACCCCCAACAAGGGTGATGCCTTAGGAGGCTGCCCATGTTGCCCATACCTGAATTTGCCACTGAGAAACATACAAATAAAGTGTCAGTTTAGTTTTCATCTGGTTATTTGTTACTGATATGTTGAACCAGTGTGACTGGATGGCGCTGCAGCCATTGCTCTTACTACAAATCTTTAGAGGCTCACGTCAGGGATGGATTTTCTTTACACAGTACATGAAGGGCTAAACATGTTTATAAAACACAAGAAAATGATCAAGTTTGGCTGTGCTTCTTGTCAGTTTCATGAAAGTTAATATATGGACTTGATTACAAAGGCTGGCCAGTGAAATGTGCAGTTTTTCATATAAAAGATGAAAAGTATGAATTAGCTCAAGCTGTCAGAATTCTGGATGTTGATATTAAGAAATGTAATGATTTACTTCATGAGGTAGAAGTGCATAATGAACAAGAACTGTTACATCAAATATTTGAAATATTAAAATGTGTGCTTCAATTTAAATCTTTAAAGTCTAAATATTTTCAATTTTAATAGAGATTTGTCAATTTTTCACCCCATAAAATATCAAAAATCATAAATAATATATTTGTAATCGCAGATCTTGAAATAGTCAGGTATGATATTCACATCCTTATGTTTGAAATTTGTTGTTTTAACCTTCTGGGAGTGACTCTTACAGGGCTATAGGACCACTGGTAAAGAATCAAATATTAATGATCAGCAACCTCGAAAGAGCATAAAATGACACTGCACGTGCCCATATCACTGATCTCCATTTTTAAAATATTTTGTGAAAAATATTCATTACGGGGTGAACGCTTGAGGTCGTTTGATGTGTCATGCACAATTTCAAGTCTGCCCCATCATTTTTTTCTGAAGACACCCATTGGTTTACTCTTTATAATAAGTGTGTAATGTCCTGCACACAATATGCTCCAATAAATGAGGGCTTTTCAGGTCTAGATAGCCAACCCCAAAAAGCCTGGTGCCTTGCATACCTAGACATCAAGACAAGTCCAATAGTATATAATATGTGGGGTTTTCTTGTACTGGTGAGTCAGGAGGCGCTGGATTTTAAAGCATTAATACGTTATTGTTATGAACAGGAAAAGAATTGCAAAAATTCTGTTTGTAATGCGTTACATTTTGTGATAATCCATCCATCCATCCATTATCCAACTCGCTATATCTTAACTACAGGGTCACGGGGGTCTGCTGGAGCCAATCTCAACCAACACAGGGCGCAGGGCAGGAATCAAACCCCAGGCAGGGCGCCAGCCCACCACAGGGCACACACACACACACACACTAGGGACAATTTAGGATTGCCAATGCACCTAACCTGCATGTCTTTTGACTGTGGGAGGAAACCGGAGCACCCGGGGGAAACCCACGCAGACATGGGGAGAACATGCAAACACCACGCAGGGAGGACATTTTGTGATAATTACATAACATATTTAGTTACTTTATTTTGTAGGTAATGAGTAATGTAACTAATTTAATTTTAAAAGTGGCGCTCCCTTACACTGTGTGTGATCTCATTTGGAAACTGGAATCAGTGATCGGGTCAAGAACTTTGCTGCAAAGAAATTCAGTCAGTCAGTCATTATCCAAACTGCTTTATCCTAACTACAGGGTCACGGGGGTCTGCTGGAGCCAATTCCAGCCAACAGTGGGCACAAGGCAGGAACAAATCCCAGGAAGGACGCCAGCCCACCGCAGGGCACACACACACCAAGCACACACTAGGGACAATTTAGGATCGCCAATACACCTAACCTGCATGTCTTTGGACTGTGGGAGGAAACCGGAGCACCCGGAGGAAACCCACGCAGACACGGAGGGAACATGCAAACCCCACAGAGGGAGGACCTGAAGAGCAAACCTGGGTCTCCATAGTGCAAGGCAGCAACACTACCACTGTGCCACCGTGCCGCCCCAAAGAAATTCAGTCAGTCAGTCATTATCCAAACTGCTTTATCCTAACTACAGGGTCACGGGGGTCTGCTGGAGCCAATTCCAGCCAACAGTGGGCACAAGGCAGGAACAAATCCCAGGAAAGACGCCAGCCCACCGCAGGGCACACGTTTTGATTGTGGGAGGAAACCGGAGCACCCGGAGGACACCCACGCAGACACGGAGGGAACATGCAAACCCCACAGAGGGAGGACCTGGAAAGCAAACACAGGTCTCCATAGTGCAAGGCAGCAACGCTACCACTGTGCCACCGTGCCGCCCCAAAGAAATTCAGAACATTACAATTTTGGAAAGCAAACCTTTTTCTTTGTTAAAGTACAGAATGGTCTAAGCAGTATTTACCATTGGTGCATCTGTAGGCATTGCTATATAGGGTTCTATTGCTGACTTTTCGAACTTTGGTTTGAGGTGGTTACTTTGTTACTTGTCATCTCGGGCAACAATGGTATAATTTAAGATATAAATTTTGAAACAGCATACTTTCAGAGATTACACCCATATTTTTTCTGTTCTAAAGATATATCATTCATTTAAAAGCTAAGACTCTGTAGTAATCATTTATTTACTCTGTGTGACCTTTAAGGTAATGTGTATAGTACTCATACAATAGTAATTTGTGTAGGTGGGACCCGAAAAGGGCCCCACCCTTCTTAACCCGGCCCTGCCAGTGGGGTCCCATCTATCCACACCTGACCCAAGACACCCCGTGTAAAATGTGTGCCCAGTATTTCGTGGGAAAAAAAATCCATACTATTAGCCTCACTTTCCATCAGCGCACCCTGAAAAGGCACCATCCCTGAGTTGCACGAGCCGGATTCTTCACCGACGCTGACGACACCTTCACTGATTAACCTGCAAATACCCCATCCCGGAGGCGGGCATCACACCAGCAACGGTGTTTAATAACACTGTCCAATCAGGGCGTCCTAAAAAGGCGCCATCTCTTAAGCAGCACCCCAGCAAAGCGGCGCCCGGAAAGTCGCCGTCCATTAAGCAGGAGTTCCATTTCGCGAGGTTCCAATAGTATATAACCCTGCAAGACTTCTTTACGCCTTGTTGACATGATGCCATCCTGCCTGCCACACCTCGTAAAGACGGCGCCCCCCTGGACACCGGCGAATCCGCAGGGACTGTAAGAAACGCTCACGGTCGCCCCGGCGCGGCTTCTTCTCCTGTGAGCGACTGCTGCCGCTGCTATGACATCGACTAAAAAGGACGCGTTCAGGGATGCGCGGCCCCGACGCAAGCGATGCAGGCGTATCAAAAGCATGTTAGGGTTCTTCAATGTTTGCTAAAAAAAATGGACCGATATTAAAGCCATTTTATAAAGACAATTCTCGGATGAGACAAATCTCTAGGTGCGAGATTTGAACCTTCCTACAGTACCAATACAGAAGATGTCACTGGTTCATCAGTATTGTAATAAGTGAGCTCCGTCGATGACACCGTCACCATTACACGAGTCTCCTTCCAAGGACCGGAGGCTGTATGGACGATAATTGCACCGTGGGTACGGTTGCAGCGCCCTCTCTCGATTCAGGAAAACACTCGGCTCCTTTTGACAGCGTCTCACGTCGATCCGAAGAACTGAGGCTCAGCGAACAGAGAGGAGAGGAGAGCTGAGCAGAGGGGTGGGGAGGGAGGAGGTTATGCCAGCAACTGCCTGTGCGCCACGCCGGGACTCCGCGGTCCAAGTAGGCGAGCAGAAGATGCTGCTGACGAAGTGAAGACGGACGGTAACATCATGGTGAGGCGCTGCCTCTTCTCCTTCAAGCCCTTCAGGTAAGTCGGGTGCATTCGGGTTTCTCTTCGCGAGCAGAAGTGTTAGAAAACCAAGGGTCGTCGAAGACGACAGTCTCGGTAATTAAAGAAGGCAAGAAGATCCATTGACATACTTTCCCGGAATCGATTCCGTAGCGGACCGGCAGAGGAAGCCATATCCGATTTTATGAATGTAGGGCAGACGAATTATGCATATCCAGCATGTCTGGAGCACGAGTGGCAAGTCTTCCTAACAATGCGCTGTGCTCGGGGTGCGCGAAAGCAGGTGTGTGGGGAGTTGTGGTGGGGTAGAGGGGAGGGGGCTGTGATGGGCAGTGGGTTGGGACTAGGCAGCAGGGTTAAAGTGAGGGGGTCGTTAAAGTGGCCATTATCAGGACGGGGCAGGGGCAGTGAATTGGATACTCGGAGTGAGGCTGGAGTGTGCTTAAGTGGACACCTTATTGACAGGTGGGATGAGGCTATTAAAGTGGGCTTTGGATGAGGAGTCCTTGAAAGCTGCACTGTTCTCAGGGAATGGGGCAGTGGAGAAGACACTCATAGGGGACTGGTGGGGCACACTGAATTGGGAGAAAAAAAGAGTTAATAAACTGGACACTAACCCCAAGACGTAGGGTGATCAAAAAACCCAGGTAGCAAGCCCGTATGGGATACCAAATACATGCTATATGGGCAGGATCATATGGTGCCCGGATGGGTTAGTACATTGTTACTGATCGCCTGCGTGATACAGGTGTGCTAGGTGCAAGCAAAACCCTGGACAGTTTGGGGGTTCCCAAGAACTACATTGTGAATCCTTTGTCTAGTTAACATGTTCCTAAGTTGAAGCAGTCATTTAAAACAATGAACATTTTATTAACTTTCATTTACTTATTTGGCTGATACCTTTATCCAGGTTATAGAGGTGTAATTGGTTACATTTTTTTTGTTTTTTCCAATTGAAAAAAATAAATGTAAATCCAACATTTGAGAGATACAATTGGTTATGTCTGATTTGTTTTTGCAATAGAACACAGATAGGTGAAGTGACAGACTCATTGTTCCACAGTGTCAGTTGCAAGATTTGAACCCATAACCTCAGGGTATCAAGCCCAAAGCTTTAATCACTATGCCATACTGAAACCAAGAAATTATTAAAAGATCCCCAAAAATTCTTTCCTGTGCAGGATATGAGTTTGAACGATATGGAACTTTAACTTGAGTGAGTTCTTTTTTGGGTATAAAATTTAGTGCAATTTGAATAACATTTTGAGCTTGATGATAGTTAAATGTAAAATAATGTTTTGATGTTCTTTTTATATATTCATTATTTAAAGCTGGCAGTGTGGTTTAGTGGTTAAAGCTTAAGCCTTGAAACCCTAATGGGGGTGGGGGGAATCAAATCCCACAACCAATACTGTATGACCCTGAATAAGTCCCTTCACCTGCCTGCACTCCAATTGGAAAAATGGAACCAATGTTATCTCAAATGCTGTAAGCTGCCTTGGATGAAAGCATCAGCCAAATTTTAAATATCTGCTTTAGGGTTTGGTGCATGTTATCTAGACCAGGGGCTCCCAGCCTGAGCCCAGTCCTTGGGGACATCCAAGCTGTCCAGAGTTTTGCTCACTCCCAGCTTACTTGTACCAGGAAATAAGAATCAGTATACTAACCCAAATTGGACCAACATTTTAGACCCATACGGGGTACTTTTGGTGCCACTATGAGCTTTCTACGTGGTAGTGAAGTTGGAATCAAGGCAATGAAGGACACATTCAGCCTAAGTAGGAACAGTACTAGAGTGAACATTGAGCTGACGAGACAAATCAGGTCTTAAAACTGAGCTTCAGGAGTATTGAGAAGACACTGACTTTGCGGTGAATGGCAATGAAGGTGACCTATAGCCTAGGCTGGGAGTGTACTAAATTAAACACTGAGATTGAGGTGCATGGCAAACAAAATGGAGTCAAGTTACTGAAGTGACACCGATGTGAAGGCTGGGATGGGATGCTTTAAAGTGGGCGCTGATCTCAGAGTGAGGGGCCTGAAGTGGGGGTTCTTTGAAGGGTCATTCCGGAGTGGGCTCTGAGCGCAGTGGCAGAGGGCATTGTGTAGCGTGTCCTGTTTGTGGCAACTTCAGGAGTTGTGTTGGATTCCACCTTTTTACTTGGGGTACCAGACGTAGAGCACCAACTATCGGTTGCTTGCACTAATTGCCATGATAGATAAGCTTAACTGCAGATGCTAACTCTTTGCTCCCTTTCAGGATTTTTATGTTTGGCATTGGAGTCTTCAGTTTGTTTCTCTTCATAACATCACTTGGCGGCCAGCTTTTAACAAAGAAGATGGCAGAATATCCTTTTACTATCCGAAATGAAGGTAACTGGCTACAGCCATATTTCTTATTTGAAGGAGTTCTTTGAATAAGTAGAATGTGCCTGACATTTGTCTGCTATATGACATCTGTTGTCATGGCTTCATGTTCACGACCACAGAAGGTGTTGTTGGCCTTTACTCATGATCTGAGGGTATAGGCATAGTCATTAGGGGGGTGTATTCCAGGTTTGACACCCACCGGAAAAATATTTTATGAGTGTTCCAACTGATTCATCATAGACAGAATTATGATTCATGTACTTCATCATTCCTCCCTGAAATTAATTCCTGGCTACGCCCCTATCTGGATCTGGCTCCGCTAAACTGAATTCAGGGAGGAAAAAGAATCTCTCAAGTCCTGCAAACCATCGATTGTTAACAGCCATGTCCATTTTGTACGTCCTTCATTGTGACTGATCTTCTAGGGTGATTCTGACTTCATTATATAAATAAGATAATAAATCTGTGAACTAAAAGTCCATATGACGGTGCAAGAACTGACACACTTTTCCACTGATATTCTAGTCCTAGGCTCAGCGGAGTCTCGTGGTGTGCTGAGAAGAATATGTGACATGCTGGAAACCATCATGAAGCGTATTGATACTCTTTCACGGATGGATAATGCTAGTGACCTAAAGAGACTGGAAGAACTCAGTCTGGCCATAAGCAGGTAGGCTATCTGTATTTGTCAAGTCAGCTAGACTGGTCATAGCTTCTCCTTGTGGCTGTTTATATGCATTTACTCTTGGTGTGCAAACTTTTCAGTTTTTCAGTTTAGCTTTACAATATGAAATCTTGAAGTGTTAAAAATGTCATTTTTGCCATTGATTCGCAAAAAGGCTATATTGTAATGCAAGTAATTTTACTCAGGTTAGCTGGCTGCTTCCAGATCCCCTTTCTCCTCAGTCCTGAGCATCCTTACTGGTGATGCCTAATGATCTTAGTCTCCTTAAGCCTGTCTCTCAGCCTCACCCTCTCCACTTTTGTCACATTTCACGCCTTCAACCAGACATTCTTAGCCTTCATCTCCAAGTGATCAAAGCTTATTATTCTTAACCACCAGCTTTCTCTCAACTTAGCACTTGTCATCTTCCTCCCCAGGGAAAAGTCACAGTCGTCCAAATTCTTTATTGATTTGCTTTATAGTTTGCCTTCATTGGCTCATACAACTCCTCACAAAGCATGCATAAGCTTTCTTTTTAGTGTCAGGATGGGGTACAGCTCCCGCAAATACTTGCATACACATATCACCTTTGTTGCTGCTGCTGAGTCTGGCCCTCCTTTTTCAACATGTCATTTCTATAGCAAGCTTTCCCTACTGTCTTTGAAACAACATCATTAATTTCACACTATTTTCACATCCAACAACCCTCAGACATGTCAAATAATGCTTGTGCTATTTCTTCTCTGAACTATTTCGCTTATTACTGTATATCATTAGGCCATGCGCTACATCTATCACCATAATGCTTCCTCCTCTGTGGTGACCACTTTCATTAAAAGGTGCAAAATGCTGAGGACCCAGAGGAAATGTCCTCTCTAATGTCAGGGATTATGAATTTGTTCACTACAACTTTGTCATGCAAATATCAGCAGGATATTAAGTAGATGTTGCTAATGCATTTTGTTTGTTTTGTACCTCTTCATTAAAATGGATATAAAATAAATTAATAAACAGGCACCTTTAGAAAATCACTCCTTGTGTGTCTGAAATCTTCAAATATGGCAATTCAAAGCTCTCCTGAAGTGTAAAGGTGCTATTTAAATAAAGTTTATTATTAAAGTCCCTGTATCCATTACAGTCACAGATATCAAGTTTTTTGAGCAGATCTCAGGTGAAGCTCAATTCTTACCTCTAAACCAAAGGTGTCAAACTCATATCCTGGAGGGCCGCAGTGACTGCAGTTTTTCATTCCAGCCATTTTCTTAATTCATAACCAATTACTGTTATTAACTAAACAAATGTCTTTGCTTTAATTTTAATTTACTTGCTTTTTTAAGATTAAGAACCATTAGTAGTTTATGTATTGGATCTTCACTTTTATCTTGGGTAGCATGGTGGCGCAGTGGTAGCACTGCTGCCTCTCAGTAAAGAGACCTGGGTTCGCTTCCCGGGTCCTCCCTGTGTGGAGTTTGCATGTTCTCCCTGTGTCTGCGTGGGTTTCCTCCGGGTACTCCAGTTTCCTCTCAACGTCCAAAGACATGCAGGTTAGGTGCATTGGCGATTCTAAATTGTCTCGTGTGTGCCCTGCGGTGCCCTACACAAATTACTATTGTATGAGTGCTATACACATTACCTTAAGGGTCACACAGAGTAAATAACTACTACGGAGTCTTAGCTTTAAAATGAATGGTATATCTTTAGAACAGAAAAAATATGGGTGTAATCTCTGAAAGTATGCTGGTTAAAACTTTATATCTTAAATGTTACCATTGATGCCCGAGATGACAAGTAACAAAGTAATCACTTCAAACCAAAGTTCGAAAAGTCAGCTATAGAACCGTATATAGCAATGCCTACAGATGCAGGAATGGTAAATACTGCTTAGACCATTCTATACTTGAACGAAGAAAAATGTTTGCTTTCCAAAATTGTAATGTTCTGAATTTCTTTGGGGCGGCACGGTGGCGCAGTGGTAGCGCTGCTGCATCGCAGTAAGGAGACCTGTGTTCGCTTTCCAGGTCCTCCCTGCGTCGAGTTTGCATGTTCTCCCCGTGTCTGCGTGGGTTTCCTCTGGGTGCTTCGGTTTCCTCCCACAGTCCAAAGACATGCAGGTTAGGTGGATTGGCGATCCTAAATTGGCCCTGGTGTGTGTGCCCTGCGGTGGGCTGGCACCCTGCCTGGGGTTTGTTCCTGGCTTGCATTCTGTGTTGGCTGGGATTGGCTCCAGCAGACCCCCGTGACCCTGTGTTAGGATGTATGGGGTTGGAAAATGACTGGCTGATTGACTGACTTTTATCTTTTCAAATATTTTATTTAAATATTTGTATGATGGATAGATAGGTGCAAACGGGATCAAATCATCTGGCTGGCTGTTGGCTAGCCTTTCATCTCATTATTTTTTGGCTACCGGCTAAGGAAAAAATAATTAAGTGTTCGAAATCTTAAAAAGCAGATCAATAAAAAAAAAAAGCGAAACAAGTGTGTTCCATTAGCATTTATAGTTTGTTACTAATTAAGAAAATAGTTGGAACGAAAACTGGCAGCCACTGTGGCCCTGCAGGGTCTCAGTTTGACATTATTCTTTCACATCTATTTGTGATTCTCCATTCATCTTAGACCCATAAGATGCATTTTTCCATATAAAAAAAGTAAGCTGCTTGTTATTTGTTTCTCAGGAGGCAGAGATTTGAAAACTGTAAACAAAGGCCACAATCTAGGGACAAATAAGAGTCACATTATTATAGGAAGTTTCATTAAAATGGACAAACCCGAGATCATAGTCTTGAATGTTTAGTCAGAACTCGCAATTCTTAAAAAAGCATTTCTTTTCAAGACTTTCTGAAGAGTCTTTCTCTTATTTCTTTGGTTATGTATAGTCTATACTGCAAACTCATTGTCTTAAATAGGCATTGTCTGATGTGTTATCAGCTGATACATGCAGCAATATAGCATCCATCGATATGAAATGCAATGTGAAAACACAGCTTAACTCCATCAAGACTGCTTTCAAGCAAAAGAACGGAAACAAGAAGTAACATTTTTAAGGAAAATGTGGAAACATTCCCAGAACAGTAACTAAATATATTTAACCTGATGCATATCCTGACAACATCAACATCACTACAGACATTAACCTTTCATCTACATGACCTTTTCCATTCCCTCCATCTGGTCAGACACTACTTCAGATCAATAAATGCCTAATGCAGCTTCTTTCCTTTTATGCTGATGGATTGTTCATATTTATCTCACAACAGAGATTGCTTGTGTTGTTCTGTTTTCCCTAGGATCCTCCCTGCTATCTTCATTGCCTTGTCTAAAAGCTTGATTAGTCCCTTTGAAACATCTTCTCAGTTGTATCTTAAAATGTCTTCACTTCCTGCACAATGATGTTGTCATTTGGGTTCAGCTGCTGTTAACATTTCCCACACCTTTCCAATCCAGCCATTTTTTCTTTTTTACATTTGCTTCTCTTCACTGTTCCTTATATTTTCCTAAAGTACTATTTTAAAACTCATAGCCTTGTTCTTTGGGTTTTCTCAAAACCAATGTTGTTACTCCAGTAATTTTTCTCATTTAACAAGTTATTGCAGATGTCCTCTTTCCTGTTCTTATCAGTCATAATGTCCTGTTTAGACTTTTTTCTCCAGCAGTTTACTTTGACAAGTTCTTGATGTTCTTTTATCATGTTCCCTTTCTTCATGTTGTAGGTCTCCTGTATATGGTAGCTTACTTCTCCTGAAAAAGAAACAAAAAAATCAAAAAATGGCATAAAATCAAATATGACTATCTCATAATTTTAACTTAGTAACTCCCAAAATGTGTTGAATATTGTGTCATGCGAATCTGGCAGCATTTATGCACATTGACTTTAGTGCTTTATCCTATGTACCAGTATATGTGCTGTCCATGTGTGCATGCTTGGCATGAATTGTATTTAATTTTGTTGATTGTGTGGCTAGGTGCTGTGCATCTTGGTACAGTTTTCATACATGCCAGTTACAAAGACTGTACTGAGGTAAAGTGTAATACATGTAACAAAATGAAAATTCTTGGCCGAAGCCGCTTTCAGAAAACACTGTGCCAAATACCTTTTCTTAATTTATTTTTTTTTTTGCACATTTGTTTTTGCAAATTGCCTATGACCTAAACTACACCAGTTTCACTTTTTATGTATGATTTTCAATGAAAATTATAAGGTGACTTTGTTGTGGATGTCTGTACTTTCAAAAAGAGCAGACATTTTAAAAACTGAACTGAAAATGGATTTATGAATATGTAAGTAAAACAGTATCAAAAAGTGAGTTGCAATTGTTTGTTGTGGTGTAGGGGTCCATTCCTTTGGTGGTAACTCAAATGGATTAATATTGTTCAAGATCAACTTGTTTAAATAGCATTTGTCTCTTTATGATTACTTCACCCTTCTTTTGTCCATTTGTATTTGCTTTCATAAAAGTGTGGTTTCTTACAGTAGTGCCTGTTCCTTGTTGTAAAAAGTGTACAGTCTTCTAAAGATGGCATCCATGCCCAATAGTAAGCACAGTATAACATGTCACATATTCCCAATAGAACAGGAAGACAGTATTTGAAAGTGTCAAACAGGAGAGTAATGGAATCACTGTCACACAATCAGCCTAGAAATGTAGCAGTTTTACTCTTTTGGCAAATTGGTAAATGTTTCAGTGGTTGATAAAAATTCAGTGTATCTCTGCTATATGCAAAATAGCACATAAACAACAAAAATACTGTGTGTGCTCTCTTATAAATTTATAAATACAATGCTTCAAAGTTTTCTTGTGAAGCTTAATATATAAGTGAAAAAAATGGAACTACACAGATCCAATTACTAGATGTTTTTAGCATTTTCTTTCCTTATATTTGGTTGTATATTTCGTTTGTATTCCTTACAAAAATGTCAGCACCATGGAAAAAATCAATAAATAAAATACTGACAACTCTTTCATTGTAAGATTTACAGGAACTTATTCAGGTCATAGGATGGCATGGTGGCTCAGGAGCTAGTTGTGCTGCCTTACAGACGTAACGCTCTTGGTTTGAATCCCATGCTTAGTTGTTGTCTATGAGGAGCTGAAATATCTAAAATATATGAAAATATATATTGCAAAATTACACAACCTAATCATTAATTATCAAGCTTCTATATTACTGTTTAGGGTCTCTGGAGCTGCGACCTATATATGTTAAAAATAGATGAACTTTTTGATATTATAAAGCATGTATGCTGACCAACAGCAAAAAAAATCTAACTTGCACGTGTTATGATTTATAATAAAATGTCCCAAGGGATTGACTCATTGTTATAGCTACTATTCAACTGATACATTGTAAATACCTGTTCAATCCAGTGCAGAGCCTATTCTGTCAGCATCAGTTTTAAGACAGAAAGCAACCTTGGATCTCACTGTTTGATAATAAGGACAATATCTAGTCATCCATCCACTGTGCAATCCACTTATACAGTTCTGGGATGTGACAGGCTGGTGCATATCCATGCACTACTCAAAACAAGAAGGGATCAAATCCTGGACAGGATCAAATATCTCTCTATTATAAAAAAAAATCCTGGAGAGAAACACCAGGGCGATGAGACAAGATCTTCACATGAAGATCACAGCAGACGCTTAAAAGACCCGCGAAACGAAAGAGATTGGCCACGGACCGTCTTGCGGGGACCTTAAACATGAGACTTTGTGCCAAGAGATAGACCCAGGACCATCTCGCCATGATGAAGAACATGAGATTCTTGTAAGACATGCCCTACTTACAACCAATATCAAATAAGACCACGGGCAGCAACACACTCAGTCGTGTTTTGGCTTTGAGCAGACACAGATCCAGGGCTCTCAGTGTATATAAAGAGTATAAGGGGAATACGTTATAAATGAAATGTAGACGACTAAGCGAAGAAGAAAGTAGCGTGGAGAAAAGAGACTCAAAAGCGTTGGAGAGACAAAAAAGAAAAAGAATAATCTAAGTGCAAATTCAGAAAATAAGGAAAGTAATTATCAGCCCGGAACAAATGGAATTGAAAAAAAGCACGTCCAAGCCGGACATTGGCACTATACACATGCAGAGCAGGTTAGAGATTGTGAAAGTAATGATAAGTAATTATCAGCCCTGAACAAGTGGAATTGAAAAAAAAAACGCGTCCAATCTGGATGTTGGCGCAATACAGGTTAGAGATTATGAAAGCAGTGGAATTCGAAAGGCTCAAAAAAAAAACGTTGGCGCGATACACATGTGGAGAAAGTTAAAGAATATGAAAGTAAGAAAATTAGAAAGTATAAAAAAAAGAAAGTAAATATTACAGTAGTGCAAACAGACAGAAATTATTACTTGAAAAAAGGAAAATAATCACCATGGACCAGCTGTCATTTAAAAAAAAAGCAGGACAAAGCGAGGGCAGAAATAAAAGACAAAGAGTAGAAAACAAAGTAAAACATCATAAAGAGGTTAAAAAACAAGGGTGCCAAACACATGCAGGTTAGAGATAATGAAAACTGGAATTCAAAAGACTCAAAAAAAACATAGGCGCGAAACACATGCAGTGCAAGATACAGAATACGAAAGTAGAAAAAAACGACAGTGTCAAAACAAAGAAAGTAAACATCACATTAGCGCAAAGAAAGAGAAATTATTATTCAGAGAAATAACGAAAAGGCGAATAGAGATTGAATATATGGACATAGGTGATATGTCAGAAGTATGCAAAGCGAGCAGGGGGCAAAGCCCCCTAGTATTATAATAAAAACAAAATGAGGAAAAAATGGCTTCCATGGTCTGTGTGGAGTTTGCATTTTCTCCCTGTGAAATTGTATTTTTACTTTTTTTTTCCAATCTCCACGCATACTTGAAAGATCATAGTCAATTTTGGCCTTTTATGAGTTGAGATGGTATGTGCAAGAGTGTGTTTTTTCAGATTGATATCACATCCAGTGTTTGTTTCTGCCTTGTCCCCTGTGCTCCATAGTTGGTCTCCTAGTAATCCTGTAATGGACAATGAGTTTAGAAAATGGATAGATGCAAGAGATGCAAGAGGGTAGATCTGGAACAGATAAACAATGTGCATTGATTATTGTGTCTTGCTATCCTGGAAGTCCTTCATTAATCTTGTGAATGAGAGTAGGCTCTGGTTTGCCATGCCCCTGAACTTGATTATGTTGGCTTGAAAATGTTGTGTCATATTTTGAGGAATGAGCTTGCTGAATAATATAAGAAACAATTATGAGCAGAAACCCTCAACGAGATCTGTTACAAGTCCTGTATTTAATATTACCACTTTTGTGCAGGGCCCTATGAGGAAGAAAACAGTAAAATTGCTTGATACATCTTACTGGGAGTGTTAATTACCTGTTTAATGTGCTGTTATTAAAAAGGTATGGTAAAATGCAAGATTCAACTACCAAAATATCACTTGAAAAACACTGAATCAGACTCGCTTTAAAGTACTGCTCTTGTAACAAAAGAGATCTGTGCACATGTAGAGGCCTGCTCTTTAAAGGTATCAGAGTTAACTTGCTATTGAGAAAGAAAATTAACCAATAATTATGAATCCACCAAAGCAGCAAATACATCTGCATTGAAAATGTGTAAAAAATAGGTGCTGGAAAATAAAACTGCAAGTGAAGTCTTGGAGAACAAGCCAGCAGGGAGGCCGCAAAGCCTTGTTATTCAGAACTCCATCCATCCATCCATCCATCCATCTTCTTCCGCTTATCCAAGGTCGGGTCGCAGGGGCAGCAGCTTGAGTAGAGATGCCCAGACTTCCCTCTCCCCGGCCACTTCTTCTAGTTCTTCCGGGAGAATCCCAAGTCCTTTGTTCAAAGAGGAAACCCTATGCATTGAACTTCAGTCTCTGGAAAAAGGACTCTCCAGAACTTGCAAAGAAGCCAAAACCAGGTCAGCTGCAAGTGTCGTCTATTTCAGGTGGCCAATGTGACTTAGCAGTAGAACTGGATTTGCTGGGCTGGCTGTTCAATACCACCTATGCTCATGTTTTACCTCTGTGTCAGACGAGGCAATAGAACATTAAATATTTATTCATTTATGATGGGCTTCTACTCCATTTCTAATGTTTTTTTCTGAATGAAGGGCCAAAACTGCAATTTAGTCAGATAGCAATCAGAGCGGAGTATGATGTGGCAGTCAGAGTTCTAAGATACATCAATTTGCAAAGAAATCTTCTGTACTGTGGAATAGCTTGCAGAAAGGAGCTGAAGTGTTATGTCAACATTCTTAGCTACTTGAGGTGTCCACACATCAATGAAGCTAGGTTCTTGTCGTCTTGTAGGTTGTATTAGTGCTGCTAATCCTAACATATTTGACCCCATTTTACCTCATTGATAATAAGTTCATTTGGGAGAGTGACACAGCACTACACATATGGCTCTGCGGGAATCAAGAAGTTTTTGGCGGGGAATGCACTGAGGGGCACGAGCATTGGACTATGTTCAACTCTTTGCTGTGGACTCTCCGATCCCTTCTATTTCTGCTTCTTTACCTTTTCATTCAGCCCAGTTTTGGCTATGACTCTTGTCTCTCTCACTGCTGCTCTTTGTCTTCTCATCCTTCTCATATGTTCCTAGGTTCCAGCCAGCTAATCTAATGGAGAAGATCCAAGCAATTGCACAGAACATGTCAAGCATGGCTGCCAAGGTGGATCAGATCTTACAAAACAGGGAGGCCATTAGTAGAGGTATTGCTTTGTTACCAAATAAATAGAAATATGTTTTCTGGATAGTTCTGTGAACTCCTGAACTGAAAAAAATCACAGACATCTTCAAATCCGTTAAAAGTTTCCAGTATGGCCTGTTCCTTCAGAGTCCAAATCACTGGGATCTTAGAACATGATTAACAATTTGTGGCTGGCAGGGATTCCTTTTTCTTTTGCTCTCTGCTTGGGTGGCAGATTGGTTGTACATTACATTCCCTAGCTGCACAGTGTGTTCAAGATGTTTTTTTAAGTTTTGCTGATTATTTTAGTTTATTTTTTATCCCCTGTAGCTGCTCCAGCCTTTCAGACTAAGATGGCTTCCCCTGTGCTTTGGATCACAATTTTATAGAAATTATTTCCTTTGGTGACACAGGGTAGTACAGTGGTTAAAGCCTCTGCCTCACCCTGTGTTTAAATCCTGTGTCCTGTCTTTGTCTCTGTGGAGTATGCACATTCTCCACATGCCTGCATGCGTTTCCCTACTATGACCCCAAAGATGTTCAGGTTAGGTTGATTAGTTGATTCTAAACTGTCCTTGTGTCCCAGTATTAGTGTTGTTGTGTATATGAATGATCCCTGCAGTGGGCTAGCACCCTGTCCAGGACTGCTTCCTGCTTTATGTATGATGTTGCTAGGCTAGACTGCAGAATCATATAAACCTTTATAGAATTATGTGAGTTTTATGTTGTTTTTCCTTCTGTAAGATACCAGACATCTGTTGCTTATGTTGATGTTATCTTTGTTAAGGTTGCTAATTGAACACTAGGAGTCACTCATTGTGATCATATTGATCCTAGCCTATCTTGTGGCTTTTCCAATAACATGTTCCATATTTTTTATGTGACTTGTTGATATGACACTGTGTTTGTCTTCCAGCCAAATATGGGACTGTCAACCAGTGTGAAGTCCCAAAAGATCCCCGATACCCAGAATGCCCCAACAAAGTGGATGTAAGTAACTGACGAGTGGATCTTACACTTTTAATTCTTACCCATGATGCTTATCCTCAAACCTTCTCATTTTCAGTGGATGAGAGCACGCTGGACATCTGACCCCTGCTATGCCTTCTATGGGGTAGACGGAACAGACTGCTCCTTTGTAACTTATCTGAGCGAGGTTGAATGGTTCTGCCCTCCTTTGCCCTGGAGAAATCACACAATCTTGTCCACTCATAAGCCTAAGGAAAAGCGACAGGTACAATCCATGCATCCTTCTCTCCCCATAACTTGTTCTGCTATCATGTCATGTGTACCAGTCAGCTTCCGAATTGAATCTTCTTAAGCTCCTGTCATAGAGTGAGCATATGACTATCAAGAATCCAGGGGCAGTATAAAATCAATCCAGTCTTGACTGCTTCTTAATTATGAATGCTTTTTCCTGCCACTGTATAAAGGGCGGCTGACCCAGAGACACCCCTCCCCTGCCTGTATGCATCTCAGCCTATCCTTTAACTTGCTCTACTATACATTATTTGGTAGTTCTCTTTTCATATTTGACTTTTCCAACTCCCCTCTACCTTAAGTGATCGATAATAGATAGTCAGTTCTCCCTATGAAGTGGTCTTCTATTCCACGGCCCTTTTTTTTTTTCCACAAAGGCAGCTTTCCGCACAGATTTAACTGCACTTTTGGAACAGATGAGCACAGGCAAGGAGTCTTTAAAGTTTATGAAGAGGAGAATACATCACCTGACCAGACAGTGGGCACATGCAGCTAACAGATTGGCACAGAGGCTGAAGGACAAATGGAGGGAACAGAAGCTGGTATGAGAGCGGCATATTGTCATTAAATTAGCAAAATTGTACTGAATGTAACTGTACATCAAGGGTGGTGGGGGTACGTCATGCAGCCAAGGACATGTTGATTATTAGTTCTCCATTGTTTACTGACATCGCAATCGCACGAAAACAAACAGAGCACTTGGATGTTTTTATGTTACTGTCAAAGTCAGAAATTTTGACAGCTGGTGAAGTAAGTTGGCAGTTGCAAGGGGTATGGAGGCAGGAATAATTAGTGTAGAGCCCTGAATTTAAATTTGTCATTTTCACATTGATGCAGCATTTCGAGTACAAATTCCATGCCATGTAGATGTCTCTCTTTAGTGTGGGTGTGCTGATAAGACCTTGTGACGGGCAGTCATCTAGTCTAGAGTTGCTTTCTTCCTTGTACCCAAGGCTACAGGGCTAGGCTGTTGCTCCCTATAGCCCTGAAATGGATTAAGTCGGATTGACAATGTTAATCTTCACATAAGAGGAGGTTGTTGCCTGCATGATGTAATACTTTCATTTATGGTGCCAATCTTTAACTAAACTATGACACATCCACAGCTGCCCAGCATCATTTTGCCTAACATTGTCTTTTACTCATTCTTATTTATGTCATATAGGTCCTAGTACATGTGGGCTTCCTAACTGAGGAGTCAGGAGATGAATTTAGCCCTAGGGTACTAAAAGGAGGTCCCCTGGGAGAAATGGTGCAATGGGCAGACATTCTAACATCTCTTTATGTCTTGGGACACAGCCTAAAGGTCTCATTTTCAGTCAAGGAGCTGCAGGGGTGAGTGTGCCTGATTCGAAAGATCAACAAGAAATAAACTCACTGTTAAATCCTCTGTCACATGACCAGCTGGGATCTCTCTTTCTCTCAGCCACGCTTCAGTGCCTCACGTCTTTGTACAATTACTCATTTGGAATCAAGGCTTTCATCCCCTTCAGCTCTAGTAAGGCAGACTTTATTAGCAAACCTGATCAATCTTTTCCTTGAAAAGCACAAGTATGGCAACATGGGGTGACATACAAAGCACTCTGGCAGTTTGATTGCAGACTAGTCCATTCTGAGAGGCTTTGTTATAAATCATTCAGCTTCTAGATCACATGGTTTATATAACAAGTATTACACAGTTGTTAGACCATGTTTCTCATAACCTAGTAACAGCCATCATATATCAAATATCTCCTGTATAACAAACTACAAAATTCTATATTGAGGGGTCTTTATTACATATCATGACTTCTGTATTACTTATCACATTGTTTCTACCTCATATATCACAATACTAATCACATGGTTCAAATATTATTTGGCTTTTTATTATGACTTGTATTACACAATATTTTAAGAATCACTTTGGCTCTATTTCAAATGCAGTATCACAGGAAAATCACATGCATTAGAAGGCTCTTATTGCATGATTTATATGTCATGTCTTCTTTCTTTCTCAAAAATCCTGTACTCAAAGACCAGTGATCTGTGAAAAATCCTATATTCAAAGATCAGTTATTTTTCATGTTATCCTTGTGTCATGCATCACATCACATTACATTCATTATATTTTTCACTGTGATTAATAACAATTTGGCTTCTACATCTTAACCTATAGAGCTTAATGATATAACTACTACTACATAATCCATGATTCTATATTGTGGATGAAATAACATGACGTTATAATGCATTAAATCGCAATAAATTATGTATCACATGGCTTTGCTATCGTATTCTAAGATGCTGTTTTTTCTCAATGCTTCTTTCATGTGTGTATCACATATCACATACTTCTGATGTCATATATTACTAAATCCCAGTTTCAGATATATCCAGCTAAAAAAATTTAATTGTATGCTCTAATATAATGTACACTAGCATACACTTTGTATATACAGTAGTCTTATACTTGTGTATCATAATGCTCCTCTATTAAGTGTTACACAACACTTGTATAACATGATAAATACAGTATATTGCTTATGATATATTTCCTCCATTTTGCAGCTTCGCTATTTCAGAACTCCGTCATTATGGGTATCGCTTATTTTAAGGGACAGCCTCATAGATCAGCTACAGTTTTGGTATCTCAAGCTATCCTAAAACAATCTTTATTAATCCTGTATTTTTGACTTTTCAGTGTCTCATAAATTATTCAAGCATTGCACTAATTATATATTTTAACAATCCACCTTGTTAGACACTGTCCTGCGATAGTTGAACAAGGCTTAATCAAAGAAAAAAGATCTGACAAATAGATGTGCTGTAATTATGAAACTTGGATGCTGGGAAAAGTGCTAGTCCTACATTAACATGCTCAGTAGCTTGCTTTAGGCATTTATACACCCTAAAAAATATCACTTCTGGTGAAAAATACAGCTATAAGACAGAGAGTCATCAACAAAGCACTTCCAGTTAATACAGAACATAAGTAAATTATCTGACCTTTATAAATTATAATACTACTATTAGTAATATTGCTGATGGCATTGGTATGTACTATAATTTAGTGGTGTATATTCAATAAGGAGTATTTTTGTTGTCACTGTTGTTCTGACCTGTGTAACACATTATCTACAGTGCACTAGTAATGCGGCCTTTATGGTCGGAGTGGCTGTGTAGGCCTCCCTTTTACTTTTGTGGCGGTGTTGCATGTTTGAGTTGTGTTAGAGTGGATGAAAGGTATTAGTATGCCTTTCAAAGAAAATCGCTCTGCATAACACAAAACTGTGCAGAGAATGAATAATATTTGAAAAAAAATTAATGACAGGTATGAATTATAAGCAACCAAACCTAACAAAATCCACCAGGGGAATCTGGTTACCCTAGTCATACATGGCCTGGTCCTTTCATCAAACATCACACAAATACATATCAGGGAACACATGCGTTCTATTTTACAATACTACAATGTTCCTGTACTAAGTATTGCATGGCTTCTCAATCATATATGATAAGTAAGTTGTATTATTCATCACACTTCTTGTGTATTGTGTATACATGTCACTCATTTGTCATATAAAATGCCCGACTTCCCAATCAGAGTACTATATTAGGGCTTCTCCTCCAATCAGTTATATCTTGTGCTACTTTTCTGGATCCAACAAGGACAGCTGCAGAAATGTTTTAACCTAAGTTTGGGAATTTTCAAGTATAAAATATACAGATTCCGCAGACCACAGTAAAGTCACTCTGAGTGATTTGCTGCAGCTTCACTCCCCTCTGTTTCCTTATGCCTAGTCAATTAATGTTAATTAACTTATTTTTATTAACTGCAGCTTTCTGGGAGTCCCACCAGGACGTGGAAGCTGCCCTTTGACCGGGCCATTGCCATTTGACCTTATCTACACTGATTACCTTGGACTACAGCAAATGAAACAAAATATGGGCTTGTCCTTGAAGAAACACAGGTGAGAGGAGAATCTCATTTCAGTGTCTCATATTAAATGTGTATTGTATTTATAATGGCAGGTTCAGAGAAATAACTGGTGTTTGATTCACTGCACATAGAGAGAGGTTGTTTGACGCGATAGACAGGATACTAATTTCAGCAGATTGTTTTCCAAAGTGGCCACTGCCCTCAAGTAACCTATTTCCCTTAATTTAAATATACTGTGCTTTTTATCCCACTTCTTTAATTGAAGTAAGTAACACTGACCTACAGCAAACAAGGGTCAAGCTGATTCTCAGTCATTGTAAAAGGCTTCTAAATTTTAAAAAAAATTAATGATGAATTTTACAATAATAGGATTGAAAACAAATCAACCCCCACCCCTGAGAAAGAGAGCATGGGCAGCAGAATAAAACTTTAACCTAGTAAAAAAAAAGTAAATAAATAAATTAATAAGTGAATATATATGAATGGAGAAGAAAAAGAACAAAAAAGGAATAGGGAGAGAATCTCCTTCCTCAGTGCTTTAAAAGCTTATTCTAAAATGTTATTGATTAGATCCTGCCAGGTTTCGAAACATTTCTGCACAGATCCTCTAACTGAGAATTAGATTTTTTCCAATTTCAAATAATATTAAACATCACTTGCCCACTGACTTAAAAGATGAGAGTTAGGATTCTTCCAGTTGAGCAAGATAAGTCTGTGTGCCAGTAGTGTAGTGAAGGCAATTACAGTCTGTTTGTCTTTCTCCACTTTAAGCCCATCTGGAAGAACACCACACACAGCTGTTAATGGGTTAGGAGGGATTGGGACTCCAAGGCTGTCTGAACGGCATTTAAAAAGTTTGGTCCAGAATGATGTTAATTTGGTGCAGGCCCAAAACATGTGACCCAGTGAAGCTGGAAATTGATTGCAGCATTCGCAGGTTGGATCTTGCCCTGACAACATTTTGGACAGTATTTAGAGAGGACAGGATCACATATTCAGGCTGGTTTCCAGTAATTTGGGCTCTCACTGAGGAGGGTAGATGGCTGGGGAAGATTTGGCAGACTTACAGATGGGCCACATTTTACTTACTGATCAAGGCCTCAGTTGCCATAATAGTGCTGATTGGCTGCATTTGGTACATTTGATCAGAGCCGTGCTGATTCCTCTGTTGATGGAATAAGAATGAAGTGGTGCCCTCTGGGTTGATCTGTTTTTACAACATATTCTTAAAGAGATGCATTGAGATGTGTGGTCTTTGCTGAGACAGAAGCACAGGCATAACAAGATTTTAGGTAAGAATATTTTTAGCACTTTTGTATATGGTGAGAGAGGTAAAAAAACTGGCAATTTTATACTAAACATAACTCCAAAAAGCAAAACCCTAACAAACTGCCATAAAAGGTGAAGTATACAATGAACATGTTGTTGTTGTCCTAGGCACTAAATACCCCAGGAGAGGTAGGATTCACATAAGCACCCTCCTGGGCATCTCTTAATGTATTTATTTATAGTATATCAGAATAGAAAGCCAAAACAAGGCATCAAGGAAAACGTACCCAATCAGTACAAAAAACTCTGAACAGAATGATCAAAGCAAAAAAAGTGTATTTATGAATAATGATGCAAATATACATACACCACATAGCAAAGTCCTCCTCACTGTATAAATAACATTAAACATATAGTACATACAATCTCAAAACAACAGTATTAATGAATGTCCAGAATGAAAGTGGACATTGTGAATCATCATTGTTATTGTTTTGCAAAATATGTCAGTTTCTGCAGTGAATAGCTAAGATTTACCAGTAATCTGAAGTTAGAAAAAGAATACTTAGAAGCCATCAAAGGAATGCCTCACACCCAGCTAAATGTTCATTAACAAGTTAGCTGACCAGATGAATAAGACCGACAAGGGTTTCTGTGCTTAGATTGAACTGATGAAAAATGCAGTGCCTAACTGCATGCTCACTTCTCACTACTGAAAAGACAAATATTCAGGGATTTCTCCTCCTCTTCTCTTACTTAATTCCATCTGCTGCTTTTAAATATCCCTACTCCTATAGGATTCATTTATGGTCCCCAAAGCAAAACAAGAACCTAGACTATACTTAATTAGACAGTACTTTCAGAATATCATTACACTTACAGATAAATAATAATATGAGCCCTTTATACATTAATAGTACAGAAGGGCTGCGAAAACTAGTAACATAGGCAAAAGTCGCAGTTTGAGCTTTTATGACCATCACGTGCCTGCAATATTATTAACTTTAATGCTACCTGTCAGAACAGCCATCTCTGTGGGACTAGGATCAAGAAGCAATTAATGTGAGAGTTCAGTGGTGATATTACTGATAAATGGAGTCTTATTGATGACATTAGAGAATGTTATTAATGTGGAAAGATTAGAGCCTATTTAGTAATGAGCAGGCTATCACTATGCAGGGACTGTGGCACCTCAAGTGAATCTCTGTGAGACTCTAAATACATGTGTAACAGATCTGGAAAAAAGTCAAGTGGTCATTTTTCTTTTTAGGTGCCGGATTCGAGTCATTGATACCTTTGGTACAGAACCAGCATACAACCATGAAGAGTATGCTACACTTCATGGGTTCAGGACGAATTGGGGCTACTGGAACCTGAACCCTAAACAGTACATGACCATGTTTCGTAAGTTCCAAGTAGTCACTGTGCTTGCTTTACCTTTTAATCTGCCCTGAGTATCCATCCATTTTTATTAAACATAAGTTCACTGAATGGTTGCCTGAGTCCCTAATCCAAATTAAGGTGGGGCTTTTATTATTGTAGCTCACACACCTGATAACTCCTTCATGGGCTTTGTGACTGAGGAGCTTAATGAGACAGAAAAAGAGGAGACTGAGATAGGCAAACAGCACCGGATGGCTGTTGCATATGGAAAGGAAGTGAGCATGTGGAAGGTAAGCATAAATCAGACAATTAGGTTTTAGATGCACAGGCTCAATCTAATTTTCTTTTCTTGCTTTTCTATTTGTGCTTCTTGTTATATACCATCAGCTGCAGGTAAGAATCTGTTTTTTGCATGTATATCTTATAACCTATCTATTTAAAATTACATATTATAACACTACTCTCCCTGAGGGTAAAACTGAGTGACTGTTATAAGCCAATTGCAAAGCAGTTGTCCCACATCTAAGTACATACTTGTGTTCTCTGTTGCTTTTCAGGGCAAGGAGAAGTTCCTTGAAATTCTGCACCGGCACATGGAAATCCACAGCACAGTGTACTATGAACAACAGCGCCCCCAAGAGATACCAGCCTTCATCAAAAACCATGGCATTCTTCCCCAGCTGCAGCTGCAGCAGTTGCTTCGTAAAGCTAAGGTATGTGATATAAGAGTGAAGGGCTTGAACTTTATGACTGTTGCTTTTGAGTGGTTGCTCTTCTGAAATATGAATATCTATCCTTTGAGGAGGCCTCCTCTGACTCTTTCATTTCTCAGCATTTTTTCTATATCTAATCCATGCAAACATTGAGCAGAGTAGGAGCAAGAACACACCCCTGATGAACCCCAGAATCAACTGGAAAAAACTCAGAGGTTCTGCTTCAATCCGCACAGCACTCACAGTACCAGTGTACAGTGTCTCAGGAATTCCCATAGAGCTACTCAATCAACTGAGTCGAATGCTTTACAAAAATTGACAAAGACTGCAAAGAAACTATGCCAATATTCGCGTTTGTGCCCCATGAGAACCCTCAGTGCCAGGATACGGTTGAGGTAGACTTCTTAGCCATAAAACCAGACTGCTCGGGTTGATGGTAGATGAGCAAGTGATCATGGATCCTATTAAGTATTACCCCAGCAAATACCTTATCTGGCACAAAGAGCAGTGTTACCCAACTGTGGTTGCCACAGTCCAGGCGATCACCCTTCCCTTTCCAGATAAGGACAACAAGTATTGTTTTCCAGTCGATTGGGATGATGCCCGTCTCTGAACTGGAAGAAAAGATTGCTTACAATGCCAGGAGAACAGCCTTACCACCAGCCTGGAGAAGTTTACCCCAGATACTACAGATTCCTACAGAACTTCCCTCCCCTCAGCTGGTTCACCACCTGTGCAATATCAGTGCGATTGTTTGGTTCAAAGTTAACTGGAGGATCAGCCTCAAGAATCGTGGAGCCAGAGATGTCCAACGTCCTAGCTAGAGGATCAGCTTTAAACAGCTGCTCAAAGTAGCCAGTCCAGTGGACCACAACTGCAGTGTCATCCTTAAGGACTGTTCCATCACCCGCTCTGACTGCGACTCTCAGAGGACCAGATTTGGATTTGCGTAATGCTTTTTTTGCGTGTCATTTTCTTATAGATTCCTCTATCAAACACCTCCTTATCTGTCCTTGGATCCTTTGCAGCCGTCCTTCTCAGTTCCAGACCAGAAATTGCCATGCTGTGCGCTGCAACTCCTCTCGATGATATTCAGGGTACCCTGCAAGATGAAACACCTCTTTCTAGGAGCACCAGCAGTGTTCAATGCTTACATTGACAGGGTGTTTTGCAGGTGCTTGGGGTCCAGCAACTGTGGGGCTTCTGTTGGCGAAGAGAGATTCACTGATCATGACTTTGCTGACGATGCTGTGATCTTCATGGAGTCAATGGAGGCTCTGATTGGGGCTTTCGAGAGACTGAGTAAAGAGTCTGATTGTCTGGGCTTGCGAGTGTCCTGGATAAAAACCAAGATCCAGGCATTTAATGACCTCTTGGGCACAGCCATGAGCAGTGTGTCTGATTGCTGAGAGATGTCAACCTTGTTGGGAGTTTTACTTATCCCGGCAGTGACATTCATGTCTCTGGTGACTCTTCCTAGGAAGTCAGTAGACAGATTGGGAGAGCATGGGCAGACATGTGATCATTGGAAAGGGGTGTGTGGTGCTCCCAATATCTTTGCAATAGGACAAGAGTCCAGGTCTTTAGAGTCCTGGTGTTCCATGTTTTGCTATATGGTTGCGAGACATGGATGCTATCCAGTGACCTGAGACAAAGACTGGACTAATTTGGTACTGTCTCTTCGGAAAATCCTTGCATGCGATTGGTTTGATTTTGTGTTGAACAAACGGTTGCTCATGGAGTCCCGAAGAGGCACACTGTCTCCATTATGAGAAAGCATCAGTTACAGCACTACAGCCATGTGGTGCAATTCCCTGATAGTGATCCAGCTCATGGGATCCTCATTGCTGAAGAACTAAATGGCTGGACCAGGCCAAGGGGATGCTTATCTAACACCTGGCTACAGCAGATAAGTTGTCATTTCTCAGGGGTAGGACTGGACTGCATTTCTGACTCGGGGGTTGCCAACCAGGATTCCGATCAAGCTCTTTCGTCGTGTGGTGGGTGCGACAATGTGCTGTACCAGTGCATGCTCCCCGACCTGACCTTACCTTTCCACATCATCTTCTTTATTTGCATTTATGTTTCCTAATCCTTCTCATCTCTGTCTATCCCAGTCATGCTCCCGGCTCTTTGAGCTTGTCTGTTTGGCTGTCACTATTTTACTTATCATTCTTACTCAGCTCCCGTTCCTCTTTTATTTTCTCCCTCTCACATTTCTGCTTGGAGTTTCTTTTCTGTCAGATTGCTGCTCTCACTCTTCCAAAGCAAATTTAATAAAAGTAAATGATTTATTGCCCCATAAGTATCAGTGGCAGTACTTATTTTTTACAGCTAGGTGAGGAAAGCAATAAATAAAACAATAACAGTCTTAAAAACTGAAAAAAACTCAACTTTGCTTGCAATATATACAGCACTTTCCTCAATATATGCAGTTTCCTCAATGACTTATATCTTCTCATAACTGATCTATGTTAGACAGCAATCTGGTTAAAGCAAAGTCCATTTTATGGTAGAGTTGAACTACTAAGCACAGTGCTTTAAAGGGAAATGTGGGTTCTCCTTATATAGCTTATTTTCTCCTGTCGCTTTGGTGATTTTCTTAATGTTAGTGTAAATATGTACTGTAAAATGCAGGTTTAAAAAAATAGGCAATTATGTTTCCATCTTTTGGACTGAACAGTTAAACAAAGATGAAGGTCATCTAAGAAAAAGATCAAATGCTGTGCACATGCAGTATGCGTTATGCTACTCTGTAATCTTTTGTCTAGGAAAGGCTAATACAATCACTTGCTTCTCATTTAAAAAATGGTAATTTTTAAGGTATGCCCTGTGGCTTCTGAATCGAAAGAATAGCCTGCAGTTTCACAAATAATGACAGAATTGAGCCTACTGAAAATTTTTAATTTAAAATGGAGTGTAGATTTATTTTACAGCAACAATGTAAAAATGCTGTAACTGCGTACATATTTACAGTAGTCTATTAAACAAATATACAACAAAAATTACATGTAAGACACTCCTTTAGCACAAGTCCAAAATATTGATACTTGTCTTCAAAAACTGAAGAAACATCAGAAATAATGGAGAAGTCCACCACAAACAGGAAGACATATCCAGAAGTTCTGTCTGACTGGCTTTAGGACCCTCTGTCCTCTCTTCTGGGCCTAGCAGAGTAGTGCTAATACAAAATTTAAGAATCAAATCCAAGCAATGGAATATAACAAAGGAATGTCATTTTTAACACTGGAGAAAATGGATCTTAATATCCATATAGCAAAGTAAGTATGTCACACATTCTTATGTTAGTCATACCTTATCAACACCGATTATAAGTAATAAATGCCTACAAATAAAGACATAATTAAAGTCACAGGGTAGCTGTAGTAATATCCAAGGCTACTATATAAGAAACAGTAAATTAGATTAACCTCAATGTTTCGTGCAAAAATGACTGTTGTATTTCTGGAGATACTTACAAATACTTTTCATTAAACAAACATGTTACCTGTTGCATAATTGTTGTTACAATTTTCTTTTTATTTGTGTACTATAAATATATACTGACAGGTGAAGTAAATAACATTTATTATCTAATTACAATAGCACCTTTCAAGAGGTGGGACATATTAGCTAGCAAGTGAACAGACAGTTCATGAAACTAATGACTTTGACAAGGGTGAAACTGTGAAAGCTAGTAGTACTCCCAGTGCACCAGCAACATGGTCATGGTTGCTCATTAATGTACGTTGGGAGTGAAGGCTGATCCATCTGGTCCTATCTCACAGATGAGCTACTGTAGCACAAATTGCAGCAAAACTTATGCTGACCATGAAGGAAAAGTGTCAAAACACATGGTGTATCACAACTTCCTGCTTGTAGGACTCCATAGCCACAGACTAGTGTGCCCATGCTGACCCCTGGACCATGAAGCAATGATAGAAGTTTTTTTTTTTGTTTTAGATCATGTGGATGGCTGGTTGTATGTGTGTCATTTATCTTGGAGAGAGATGGCAGCAGGATGCACTATGGGAAGAAGGCAAGCCAGCTTAGGCAGTGTAATTCTCTGGGCAATGTTCTGCTGAGAAACCTTAGGTCATGGCACTTACATGGATGTTACTTTGACACATGCCACCTACCTAAAGATTGTTGCAGACCACATATACCCATTCAAGACAACACAATTCTCTGATGGCAGTGACCTGTTTCAGCAGGATAATGCACTCTGCCACACTGTAAAAATTGTTCAGGTATGGTCTGAGGAAAATGACGTAGAGTTCAAGGTGTTGACTTGGCCTCCAACTTCTACTGATCTCAATCCAATCAAGCATCTGTGGGATGTGCTGGAATAACAAGTCAGATCCATTGGGTCCCCACCTCACAGCTTATATATAGAATGGTTGAAATAGTTTTACTGTCAAGTAATGCAAAGAGTACGCGACACGTGTTTCGCCCTAATTCTGGGCTCATCAGGCATACACAATCACTGCACTCCCTCTCGGGAATCGAATCTCGGACGTCAGTGTCATAGGCGAAGCCTCTTGCCTTGCACCATGGTGTGTGGTTCGTTTATTTGACAGTATGTAGATTGGGGTAATTACATTCAAGGCATTCATAGTCTGAATCACAATCTGATTGTATGGGTGGTTACCTAGCAGGTAACACTTATGGTAGGTCAGCAACTCGCACTGTGGCGGACGTTAGCCGACTTGCTGACCAACCACAAGCATTACCTGGAAGGTAACCACCCATACAATCAGATTGTGATTCAGACTACAAATGCCTTGAATATATATACAGTATATATATATACAGTGGGATGCAAAAGTTTGGGCAACCTTGTTAATAGTCATTATTTTCCTGTATAAATCGTTGGTTGTTACGATAAGAAATGTCAGTTAAATATATCATATAGGAGACACACACAGTGATATTTGAGAAGTGAAATGAAGTTTATTGGATTTACAGAAAGTGTGCAATAATTGTTCAAACAAAATCAGGCAAGTGAATAAATTTGGGCACCGTTGTCATTTTATTGATTCCAAAACTTTTAGAACTAATTATTGGAACTCAAATTGGCTTGGTAAGCTCAGTGACCTCTGACCTACATACACAGGTGAATCCTATAATGAGAAAGAGTATTTAAGGGGGTCAATTGTAAGTTTCCCTCCTCTTTTAATTTTCTCTGAAGAGTAGCAACATGGGGTCACAAAACAACTCTCAAATGACCTGAAGACAAAGATTGTTCACCATCGTGGTTTAGGGGAAGGATACAGAAAGCTGTCCCAGAGATTTAAGCTGTCTGTTTCCACAGTTAGGAACATATTAAGGAAATGGAAGACCACAGGCTCAGTTCAAGTTAAGGCTCGAAGTGGCAGACCAAGAAAGATTTCGGATAGACAGAAGTGACGAATGGTGAGAACAGTCAGAGTCGACCCACAGACCAGCACCAAAGACCTACAACATCATCTTGCAGCAGATGGAGTCACTGTGCATCGTTCAACCATTCGGCGCACTTTACACAAGGAGATGCTGTATGCGAGAGTGATGCAGAGGAAGCCTTTTCTCCGCCCACAGCACAAACAGAGCCGCTTGAGGTCTGCTCAAGCACATTTGGACAAGCCAGCTTCATTTTGGAATAAGGTGCTGTGGACTGATGAAACTAAAATTGAGTTATTTGGGCATAACAAGGGCGTTATGCATGGAGGAAAAAGAACACAGCATTCCAAGAAAAACACCTGCTACCTACAGTAAAATATGGTGGTGGTTCCATCATGCTGTGGGGCTGTGTGGCCAGTGCAGGGACTGGGAATCTTGTCAAAGCTGAGGGACGCATGGATTCCACTCAGTATCAGCAGATTCTGGAGACCAATGTCCAGGAATCAGTGACAAAGCTGAAGCTGCGCGGGCTGGATCTTTCAACAAGACAATGACCGAAACACTGCTCAAAATCCACTAAGGCATTCATGCAGAGGAACAAGTACAACGTTCTGGAATGGCCATCTCAGTCCCCAGACCTGAATATAATTGAAAATCTGTGGTGTGAGTTAAAGAGAGCTGTCCATGCTCGGAAGCCATCAAACCTGAATGAACTAGAGATGTTTTGTAAAGAGGAATGGTCCAAAATACCTTCAACCACAATCCAGACTCTCATTGGAACCTACAGGAAGCGTTTAGAGGCTGTAATTTCTGCAAAAGGCGGATCTACTAAATATTGATTTCATTTCTTTTTTGTGGTGCCCAAATTTATGCACCTGCCTGATTTTGTTTGAACAATTATTGCACACTTTCTGTAAATCCAATAAACTTCATTTCACTTCTCAAATATCACTGTGTGTGTCTCCTATATGATATATTTAACTGACATTTTTTATCATAACAACCAACAATTTATACAGGAAAATAATGACTATTATCAAGGTTGCCCAAACTTTTGCATCCCACTGTATATATATATATATATATACATATACATAGGTAATTTAAAAAATTGATAGGTTTTAGGTTGAGTGAAAAAATTAGCCAGGAAGAAAGACGTGGATAAGCTGACAACCAGAAGGAAAGATGATGGAAACATACATGTCTAGTAGATCTAAGAAGAAGATGAAATATTGTCTATTTTTAACAATAAAATGGAGGACAAATAGATGTTTACATGGGAAACCTGACAATACCTATCATAAAAGAATATATATTAGGCAAATTTTACAAAATTATTCTTATCAAGTTGTTTGATTTTTTTAATATTGCACCAGCTCTCCAGAATATTGCAATTTCAGTCTAATTTCAAGGTTAAAAGAAACAATGGATGTATTAATCTACAGA
Organism: Polypterus senegalus; assembly: GCF_016835505.1. Classification (NCBI taxonomy): domain Eukaryota; kingdom Metazoa; phylum Chordata; class Cladistia; order Polypteriformes; family Polypteridae; genus Polypterus; species Polypterus senegalus. The sequence goes on from NC_053170.1 coordinate 81,693,405, forward strand.
AAGGATAAAATAAAGGATATAGCAGTTAGATTAATATAGTCTGTATGATGAAATTTAGGTAGAAAGAAGAATGAGATAAAGACTGGTCTTTGTTTCATGTGTCGAAGTACAATTTTTAAAGGATCCCTGCACTCACAGAATACAGCATATATTAACCTACAACCAATCCTAATCATTTCCAGTCATAATTACTGTTTATACTATTAGATATATCAATGGATGTTTTGCAGCTAGGGTCAATTCACAAACAAATATATGTAATGATAAAATGTAATTTGAGTAAGTGAAAGGACCATAATTTACTTAGAGATTGCACTAAATCTTCATCAGAGTCTATTGCTATTGTTTATGTATTTGAACCATTTAACATTAGTGGACACAAATTTAAAAAAAGTTTTGTGTTTTAACTGGCACAGGTGCCTTCCATAAGCAGCTGGTTATGCCTGTGCCACAGCAGTGTCTTTGACTATCTGACTGGCCCACCATGTCTGTCAGACTTGACTTTGTTGATCCTATTAATAATTACCCTTTCAGACCCTCCCAGATAACATCTAACCCTTAGTATCCATTACTTAGTCTATCTATTGGACTAAGCAGGTGTGACATCAATTCCATTTTCATTCATTCACGATCAGGAAATATTTCAGATTATTATTGATTTTTATCAGCTATTTTCAAATGAAAGGACTGGCTTCAGCCTGTTCTAAAACATGTTAAGTAGCTTATAAATAAATAAAATAAAAGTAATAATAATTATTTGAAAAAAGTGTGGGGTATGCTCTGTGTCAGTACATCCCTGGTAGCAGTATGCAGCAAGAAACAGTTAATCCATAGCACTGAGTCCATGCATCTGTAATGAGAACAATGTCTTCTACCTTTTCAAGCTGTGAGTACTCAATACCCATCACCTCTTTATGTATATTTTCAAGACAACCTTAGTCATGTGTGAGTGGCAGTGCAGTTTATATTCTGGCTTACATTCTGACAGCTTGTTTTTTGAAGATTGGGTCGATCACTACAATAAGTAGTTGCATGTTTTCAGCGATGAAATATGTTATACATTTGGCCGGTGGCATAACACCATATGGCACCACACTTTTTTATATAAGCAAAGTGGTTACAAATAATCTAGATGACTAATTAATTATTGGGAACAATACAATTGCAATAACGAAAATCCAGTAAATGCTTAAGCTATTAACACAAAAGCTAACTGTGATTAAGGAAATATTAAAATGGTTATTATAGATGCCAATAATGTAAATGCTTTTCTGTTTTTTAATAGGGTTAAGAGACTCAATGAAAGTTTGAAATTCAGATAAAAAGGAATTAAGGAGTGGTATGTCGAAATTTGATATAACATTCCATGATATGATGTTCTATCATAAAAATATTGACCACAGTTAAATTTGATACAATTATAACAGGTGTAAAATAAAAACTTTGACTTTTCTTAACTGTCACAAAAACATTTTTTATATTAAGAAACTCTGCTAAATTTACAAGGGTCTGTGCAGATGCACTTCATGAACTTTATTTGAAATACTGTATTTGAATGGGGACATCCAAATCTTTTGCCAGAGAATATCCAATATACTGTATAAGAGTTCCAGAAAAAGTTTCTGTAAGGGATTTTTTGCTGTAGAAAAAATCCCTAATAAATTTGGTGGTACATTTATGACTTAAAACTATTAACTATATTAATATACTGTATAATTGTGGTTTAAATTTCTCTATAGTAAAGAACTGACTATCTTTTTTATTAAATGTATTAGCTGGTGGTGTAGCCCTTACTACATTTTTAAACTCTCTAAACTGGAAAGGAAGAGCCTTATCTTTCGAAAAACATTCATAAAGTAATGACATGACAGAACGGTTGAGATGATCAGCAATGATCTTTGTACCAATTACATAAATAAAACAATTTCACATGATTACTAGTTGGAGAATTTAATACATTTCATCATCGTTCCAAGTCTCCTATTTCTCAGTAAAGATACCGCAATATTTCCTCATCAACAATTTCTGTAGTTAACCAGTAAGTTCTTGTTCAAAAACAGGTTATATTGAGTTTAGCTACAATCTTGCCTTATCTTTTTTATTTTTCAGCCAAAATAGTCATATATGCTGATTCCAAAGTTCAACAGCCCTCCTTGCTTTTTGCACATACAGAATGTCTTTTTTTTCAAATGCCTGAATGAGATGACCAAAATAATACAGGTAGAATAATGGAAATCAATAACAAATTACATAATAAGCTGAATGGAAATGGTAAATTTGATGTATGAATTGTAAATTAATGTAATTTTAATGCCTCAATACCTCAACAAAGTACTGTATTTATATATGGATAATTATTAACCTCCCTAAGAGTCAGTTTGGAAAAATGTTTCTGTTAAAAGTAAAGAAATCATAGCATTTTTTTTATTTTCTGCTTTCACTAATGTTCATGTACAATAAGGTATTTCTTTAACGTTAATATTATTTCTTTGAAGCTTTCCTGTTAATGGAAATCCATTTATTTCCATTCCTCAGTGATACCTTCCATTTCAAATAATAAATATGAACAAGTGCACAGTCATAATGGCACAGACATAACAAACAAATGATACATGTTGAATATGTTTCTGTTTAAATACATTTTTGCATTCTGAGCATCACATAATGCCATCATATGAAAGTAGCATGTGTAATTGTTATGCCAAGTGTGTTACTGCTGCTCAGCTAAACATTAAATTGTGATGTCATAGGTGACATTTTGTATATCAATGTGTTTTTGAAGATGTTTCTTGTCCAAATGTTGCTTAGCATAGAGAATGTGAAATTTTGTGTGACCATTTAGCATTCAGACAAAAAAGTATAGATGTCTCTTAGCACTCTTCCTTACGCTTATTGGCATAGTAATCTTTGGGGTTTTACCTCTGAAGTTACCTTTTGGCTAGTACTGCTTCTATTGTTTATATTTTAAAGCAAAAAAAAATGTAGGTCAAACATTTCTTTTCTTTCCAGGCACTGATCTGCCAGGCCTTGAAAAACCTCTATGTGGTAAAAAATTAAGAACAGAAATAGCAAATAACAAAGAAATATCTTTAGATTAAGTTCCAAAGGAAAAGCTGAATATTCACAATTTAAAACTCCAGTGGGTGGCAGATTGAAAAATTTTAATGAAAAGCCCATCTCTGGAAATTTATCTCCTGGTAGGTTGTGAAGAAAAGAAAATCACAAAGCAGTGATTATAGGCTTTGAAAGCCTTAATAATGTGTAAAAGGGAGAAGCAAATTCAAAAAAATGAGCCAAAAAATAATGAGTTAGTTTCAGGTATCGGCATAAACAGATATAGAATAGGATTATAGGTGCAGATTTGCACAATTTGCCCCGAGTGAAGAAGATTATACAAAAATGAACTTAATTGCGGTGTAAAACAAATGATGCAGAAGATCTTGTAACATAAGCAATTTTAAGAATTACAGGACGTTTTGGTAGGAATTACAATAGGTAAAACTCTATAGAGTACACTTAGATGCACACCATAGTTCTACTTAATAAAGCAAAAAATTCCCACAACATTGTTTAAAAAAACACCCAAATCTCCTTAATATTCCAAATATACCTACACAAGATTACTAAACTGGTAATATTTGTACTAACAGTAATGCTAGATTTCACAGATATAATGAAATAGAAACAAACAAATTAAATGTAAACAGAAAAAGTAAATTCATAATATATAAATAATCCTTGGGGGGAAAAACACTGACACGGATAAACAAACTTAAAACACTTAACTTTACAAATTACAGGGCCAAAACAGTACCCTTAATTCTAAAATACTGTAATTCACCCGAGCATTAGAACCTAAGCTATAAATTTACTTCCGCTCTAAAAATCACTACCCAAAGACTAGACAAAAATGCCAATTCAAAAATCAAGTACCAGTGAAGCAAAACCTGAAAGCTTAAAAATACAGAGCTAACTATACTCTAGAGAAGAACCATTAGTAAGGTAGGACATGCACAATCGCTCAGCAGTTCTCTGAGGCTTGTTGTAATCCTTTCATAAGACCTCAGCAGCAGCACCTGAGTAATTAGCAGTAAGTGGAATCCACCTTATCCCCCCAACCCCCAGCCTAAATTCTTAAAAGGAAATGGGAAAAATATATGATTGATTTAAAAAATCAATAAAAGAAAGAAAACCAAAATGGAAAAAGGTAGAGCAAGGAGTATAGCTCAAGCTAAACCACACCATTCCAGGTCTAATATAAATGAAAGCTCTGAGGTCACAATTTTAATTAAAAATAGGCTAGACATGCCTAATTTATAATATCAGCAGGTATATTAAAATGAAGTTTAGAAATGGTTAATATGAATATCAAATTCCAATAAATAATTTGTTTGTGTTGAAAGAAAATCACAAAAGTCATTAAACTCTCCAAAAATTCACAAAAGGAGTGTAAGAAAGAAACTCAAAAATGATTAATTATGACCAAGAAAAAGGCTAGACAAAATCTTACAATTTCCTAATAAAAATTGTCTATTAGACAACCAAAAAACAGAGAAGTTGATTTTCTGGGATTGGCTTGGTATACAAATATGTATATGTTAAACACTAAAGCGTGTAGTTTTCTTCCAAACTGAATAGAAAAATTACCACTGAGACTGAACAGAGACAAAACCAAGATGGTGAGTAGGTGTTAAACTGTTAGAAAATAATGAAATTCAACAAGAACTTAGAATCAAATAGCAATAACGGAATACACTGCCAGGAATTTATGGGTCTATTGTTGTTTGATGGAGATTAATGAAAGAAAAATAAAGATATACTTCCAGTAGAAGGAAGGTGAAAGATGGAGGAACAGCAAAAAGTCATGAAATGATTACAAAGAAGGCTGGAGAATATTATTCATTGAAAACGAAATGTTACAACATGTAATATTCCCATATATATATATATACATAGAAAATATATATTAAAAGGAGAATGATTTAAATTTGAGTGTATGGTACAAAAATAGAAGATTGAACATGCTGTTCATTTTTCTTCAAAATAGTAAACAAAAAAAATTGTGGTACAATAGGAGTACCAAAAGACAAGAAAGTGATAAATTAAAACAATCAGGCTGGAAAAATGTAAACTATTGGATTGTCTTGAATAATGAATAGCAGGACTCTTGACTTTCAAACTTCAGTCATGTTCAAAGTACTCTCCCTTTGATGCAATACGTTTATCAAGATGTTTTTTCCACTGCTCAAAACAGCTTTGGAACTCCCTGACTTTGATCCCTTTTAGGACTTCTACAGCTTTTTGTTTCGCCTCTTCCACATCAGCAAAACGTTTACCCCGAGAACTTTTTTCATTCAGAGAAAAAAAAAAGTCACACAAACGAGATCAGGTGAATAGGGAGGGTGATGTACGGGGATCGTGCCGCTTTTGGCTCCAAAAACTGCTGAACATTCAGCACGGTGCAGGCAGTTGCATTGTCATGATGGACTGGGGACATTTCTTCCTCAAATCCTGTGGCAACCTTTTCAAGACTTTTTAAAACTTCCAGATAAAAGCTTTGGTTGACTGTTTGACTGTCTGTAGCATAACAACTGTTTCTGCCGCATTTTTCCTTAACAGGAAACAAACATTCACTGCCGCACTTTGTTTATGTAAATCAGCCATCACAAAACAGGCAAATGCGTTGAAAATTCTTAAAGAAAAAGCCACTGAAGCAGAATGCAGCACCTCACAACAACACCAGTTTGCACGCTGATGCAGAAGGGTTCCTAGAATATTCACCTAGTGGGGGAAGCATGTACTAAAAGGGGCCCGCCCTCTAGAAGATAATTCTGGTTTTTTTTTTTTCTGTCCCCCTTCGTATGTGTAGTCATTGGTTTTGTGGGTCGCTGAATCTATCTCTGATGTCTATTTTTAGTTTTCAACTCCTTTCAAAATAGTTGAAAATATTTTACATCTTTTCCTAAGCTATTTTGTTTTTCATGGGCATCGCCATTTTGCAGATTCTTTGTATGAGGTGATTCAGTTGCTAGGATGGTTACATCATGGGATGATTAAAAGTCGTTGACCCGTGATGTCATTAGGTCAATAATATAAATGTTTGCACCACACTGTGTTATCCAAGATCCTTAGTTTTTCTATGATTTTTGGTGAAATAAAGGAGTGATTTTTGGTTTACGCTTTAACTTGCCAAAATAACTAACTATTTGTCTGGTCCCTTCATGCTTTCATTTTTCATCAGGAACACCAAAATGCATGTGTTTTGGATGTTGTAAGCCCATAACTGGATAACCAACATGGATTATGCAACTTGAGTAATGTAAAGAGATTTTTTTTCATGGACAATTTAATATTGCTTGCAGTTGGTCAGTATTGACCCCCAGTAGCCTCTATTAAAGCTTGTTGTATCATAAACTTTGTAATCTTCATTCTCCAAGAAAACATGAAATTAAACATAACATTCTTCTTAGCAATTACTACAAACAGCTTAGGGTCAGTAAAAGACTTAAAAAATATATTTTTAGGTGTAATATTTCTTTTAAGTTGAGAAGCAAATTGCAGCTAATAGGATAAAAGAGGTATACAGATGAGGATCAGATGTGAGTGGATATTTAATAGTAAAATTTTGCATTATTTATCTTTGATAAAAAGTATAATATCCCAAACAATCAAATGAATGATTATTAAAAGTACTTATTTAATTGAGTGGTGGTATTAAACATACTAGACAATCTCAATGTCAGTCATTTCTTTTTAGATCCAAAACAGGAATTCATTTATTTTTAATAAAAGACTTGTCAAAATGAATGTCTTCTCAATAAGTTGAAATCATCTTTATTATATCCATCATCACCTTCCACCTTCACCTTCCATCATTCATGATATGGTCAGCCAATGTATGAAATCAAACATTGTTATTAATTCCAAAATAAATGCTGTGATGTCACACAGTGCATAATAACAACACATTTTTGGGAGGTGTGTGTTGGGCCATGTAGAAATTATGAGAAGAAATAATCACCAGAGGGCGTTGACACACCACAGGATTGTCAGACAGGCAGGGTTCTTTTTTACAGACCACTTTCATATTCACGTTTGTTTCCACTTCCATTTTTTATACTTTCTGAATTTACTCATAACTTTGGCTTTCTCGAGCCTTACTTGGTACATGATACTCATTCTGGCAGGTTTAGTGAGGCTGTGATATCATTGTCACTGATTGGTTTCAGCCATTGCCTTGTACATATAAAAGACAAGACGGTAGTCAAAGCATTGTTGCCCAGTTTTCATTTTTAAAAGATATGTTTGACTGTTTGAATTTTTTTGCAATGTTTTCTTTATGTGTAAAATAGATCAATATGTGCACTGGACCATACTGTAGATGATGTATAAGCATTAATTTTAATTTGGGCTGATGACAGCATTCAAAGGGACATGAAAACTTTGATGCAGAATATTGAAGAGACTGGAGGAAATATGTATTCTCTGCAAAGTAAAGTAGCTCTAAAAACTAAAAATCTGCAAAAAGCAAAGATTAGCATTGAAGTAATCTGCTTGATAATTTTATATTAGCACACAAATGTACATCACACACTTGATGTAATCATTTTACAAGTAACCCCTCCTTTTAAAGAGACTGAACCAGATCATCAGCCCAGTCCTGGCTCCTGTTTGTTCCTGCTATTAGGGGAAAGCACTTCAATTCACATACATGTTTTGGATGCACTTTCAAGAAAACCTATGAAGACACAGGGAGCATATAAGCATTCTGAATAGGTATCCAAGTAAGTTTTCATTGTACTATGCATACATGATAATAAGCTTGAATTTGAGATTCCATGTTCTCCCTGTGTCTATGTAGGGTTTTCTCTGAATATCCTTGTTTTCCTCACGTGCTAAAGTTGGGCATTTTAGCCTATTGTTGTCTCTAAATTGGCCCATTAATAATTTTGGTATGTACATGAGTGATACAGTGATACATCTGTTCTCACTGTCAAAGAATGTTTTCTGTCTTTTTCCCATTGCTGTTGGGATTTTGATTTGGTTTAAACAGGCTCAGAAAATTGATGAATGGATATTTTCACTATGCAAACAAAATAAAATGAAAATGTATGCAAGATATAATTCCAAGTATTTAACAAAAATTATCTATATTTATGTATGTGGTATTTGGTTTTAATGACAGGCTTTGCTTAATCATTTTTTTGTTTCCTTGTATGGCCTGATATGTCAAGAGTGCACCAAACATGAGTTTATTTGCCAGCATTTTTATCAAGGCAGCAAGTAGCCCTAAACAAGTTTCCAGGCCATTAATGGGCTTGCTCACACACACATACACCCACATGAATATCTCTGTGTTGCAGGAGGAAACCTTGAGATAAACTTTCACTCTCTGTCACCATTATTATTTTGACAGCTCCCCGAGTTCTAAAACATCTCTGCAATCATTAAGACATGTTTTTTTCCACTTAATAGACCTTTACAATCTTAACACTCTTACTGTTATACAGAAATAAAAACTTCATACCTTCATTACCTATGAACTGAACTATTACAATTTTCTTCTTAATGTTATCTTAATTAAAGTCACAACCAAATGCAACAACTGGAAATGCTGTTATTAAGGCTGCATTGAAAGAGGTAAGCCTTGAAATTTCTTGTCAAAGCAGCCAGTCTTGTGGAAACACAAATAGATTGTGTAAGGTTGTTCTAGAGTTGAGGGCCAGCTGAAAGGAAGATCACCCGTAGCTCACAGCCTCACGACCAAATGATTAGAATACACTTCCCCAAGGGAGACAGTTAGCATAATATATACAGTAAGTATTTCCCAAAGGTACATGGAGCAACAGCAGAAATGCATTTATAGGCAATCACCTGAATCTTGTATTGAATCCTTCTCTTGGCAGTTAATCAGATTACAGAAGACAAAACTGAAGTAAACCTAAAATGTTTCTTTGTGGCCGATAACACATGTCTGTGCTGTTTTAAACATATTGCATTCTTTGGATGGACTTTACAGGAAGAAAACAAATGATTTCGGCAGTCTAGGTGAAATTATATAAATGCATACACCAATACTTAGCTCAAAGCAGTCTGAAGTTTTACTAAGCTCCTAAAATGATACAATGATAATTTGCAAACAAAGGAAGTATAATTTGAGATGTGTTATAAGTATATGGTAAGTTTTCACACATGATTAGAAATCAACAGTGTGTGCAAAGAATGGTGATGTTTGTTTTAAATCTGTATTCTCTTTTGGTGTGCATGGAATTCAGGACCTGTGTTCACATAAGATTTGTAAAGGTTAAATAAACTAATATCATTCATTTTATTAAATCTCTTGGATTAGGTCAGAATAATACACATACTGTATTTTAACACAGAGTGAGTAACATTATGGTTAGCTTATGGCACTTTTAGTTGTACACTAACATCTTAGTGAATATACAGTAGTTCTCTTTTTTCGCGTTGACAGGCTAATAATTACGTATACCAACTACAATATTAATTTCCATATTTTGTTTGTTTGGTAATGAGAAATATGTTCTAAGATTTTTCAGATAAGGAAGACAGACGTTTCAAGGTAAGGTTGTTATACTCATTTATCATAGTTCCGGGGAATGTTAATTAGCACAAGCAAGCAAGCATTTCACTGTACCCTCACAATAAAGACTGTATAAATCGATAAAGATTAATTAATTCAGCACTTCTCTTTGAAGTCAGGATGATCTACTGTATATCCCAAGAATCCTCATCAAAGATATTAAAAAAGAGGAATACCCTGAAAAAAATGAAAGAAAACAATAGGAAAATATTACTTATGGGGGACTAGGTATCTCAGGTGTCTATGCCCGAAAAACACACAAGCCCATTCCTCTTTGTAGTTAGTCCTGAGTGCTGTAACTGTGCCCTCAATGCTTAAACATATCTACCCTTTCAAATCCTCCAGAAGGCAAATGGATTCCATGTGGCTATGCTGTCCACATTTTTTGAGTGAGCAGCAGGAGAGCCTTGTAACAGAGGTCTGTGCTCATTCCTTAACTACAGATTTGTGGTGGGATTCACCCTCTTTCCTGCTTCCCTTTTTAATTATATTTCACTTCCATTCCATTTCGTCTCCCTCTTTGCCAAATGCAGTTTTCAGTAACACTGGGTACACAAATCAGAATTGGCTGTTGTCTTGATTGCTGCTGTAGAATTAATTGTAAGTAATGGATATTTGCATACATACCTACATAAGAAATGTACGAGATTACTGCAGTGCCAGTTCTTATTTTTGCTGCTTATTTATCTTCTTCTTTGGATTTTTTTTCTTGAGACTATTTTATGCAGCACAGGATGCCACTTTCTGCAAATATTTTAGGTATTCATCTGCAAGATTCCATTTGTTACAGAGTTAGGTTTCCAAGCTGCAGTGAGCACTGTCAAAAAGTGCTTATACTTTGTGCTAGCTACTTCATTTTACATAAAAAATTTAAATCTCTCAAACCATCAGAAATACACACAACTAATGTGAGCACTTGAAAGCAGAAAAGCAGTGCTGTAAGGTTTCAACTCCAGGCTTATCATCTGAATATTATACATGTTTCTAGAAGCTAAAGCACTGAACCTTAAACATCCAAGGTTGGCAGTTGTGTCCCTTCCGCTTGACTCGCTGTGTGTCTCTGAGCAAGTCAATTAACAAGCATATATGCCTATTAAAGAAAAACTGTAATTGTTGTGCTTTGGGTTGGGGTTTGGTTTAGAAAGAAACTGCGTAAAATAATAATTGGTTGCATGACAGCAGACTGAAAACAGTCATTCAGTCAGCACAATGTCATCAGTGTATCATTTAGGGATTCTCAGTTTGGCACAGGTTCATCATAGCAGGAACCAACCAAGCTACAAAATGTTATATCTAGCTTTTAAAGCTTTTGGGGAAAAAAGGTTTGGCCTAACCTCATTTTCTATATGAAATGTGTTTTTATTACATTACTTTATTATGGCCACACCCTTCACTTCTACACAGTTCATTCTCACATTTGCTCTCCGTTATCATTTTCTATTGTTCTCTCTTCATTTTTACCATGCTTATCTCTGCAGTTCTTTCCTTGTGTTGAACATCCAATCTAGCCCGGTATGTTTTAAATTCATCTCTCTTGATGATTGCATCTTATGACGGACAGGTAGTGACAGGTTGTGTTTTGCTCCTATAGCTCTTCGTTGGAATGGGGTTTCCATATGAGGGGCCTGCTCCCTTAGAAGCTATAGCCAATGGGTGTATCTTTCTACAGCCAGGATTCAACCCACCCCACAGCTCTCTAAATCATGCCTTCTTCAAAGGAAAGCCAACATCCAGAGAGGTAAGGCTTTTGCTGAATTTTCTCTCATGAAATCAATGACTTACGGCAGAAAAACATGTCATGAAGTTACATCCCAACACTTGACTAAGGTTTATTACAAGAAAAATACACCAAAATAAAACAGCTGGAAATCCATGTACTCAAACTGCCTGGTGTCAACAGTTCAGGCTGGTGGTGATGATGTAATGATGTGTGGTACATTTCTTGGCACACTTTGGGCCTGTTAATACCAGTCAGTCCTCGCTTGAATGCCATGGCCTATTCGAGTATTGTTGCTAACCATGCACATCCTTTTATGGCCACCATTTACACAACTTTTTATGGATACTTCCAGCATGATGATTCACAAAGCAAATGTTGTCTCACTTCAAACTGGTTTAATGGACAAGACATTTGGTGCATTTACATTCATTTAAATAACCCATGCCACCTAAAATGCCACATAAAGACTTATTCTGATTAGAGAAATCGTGTTATTGGCCTCTGAGAAACCTGATTAACAGAGGTAGATTTCTCTGTGAATAATCTGATTATGTGGCCATGTAACCGGGTTACTGTTAAGGATTTTGTAGTCTGCGCATATCTATTGCACTCTGTCAGCCTGCATATATATTTGCTTTGCCTTTGAGACTTTTTCAGCAGTCCTGGGTAGAAGCATCCACAAAATAGATTTCCAGAGGCAAATGTTCAAGTGATCGCATTATTCCTCCTCCTGGCTGATATAGTCTGTCTCAATATTTCAAAAATCTCTAAATTTATGTTGATGAGCTGAATGTACAGTGCTAAACTCAGCAACACAATTTCGAGAGCAGTAGGGTAAACGTGTAAAATAATGTGCGTTACGTAACCCGATTACTTTCTAAAGTAATGAGAAACCTAACACACATCTTAAAGTACTGTAGATATTTTTACTTCAATATTATTATCCCAGCAGCACTCTGTGTTACACAAGAAGCACTCATACTGGGTCTTTTGAAGGGCTCAATCTCACAGACAATCAGGAAAGAGTTTGCTGCATGCAATCCAGTAACAGAAACTTATAAATAAAATGTCAATTAGACTAAAAATATTTATAAAATGCAAGAAAATTGCCACAGGCGTCATTCTTAACTATGGACTCACAATGCCCGATGGATGACTTTTTTGCTCATTTTAATGATGTCAGGATATTTTTCCAAAGAAGAACTCAAACTCAACTCAGAAGAATTACTTATGCATGTAAACACTGATTAATAAGAACCTGGGGCCTCATGTATAAATGGTGCGTACGCACAGAAATGTTGCGCAAGAACGTTTCCACGTTCAAATCGCGATGTATAAAACCTAAACTTGTCGTAAAGCCACGCACATTTCCACGGTACCTCATACCCTGTCATACGAAAGTTTTCCGTTCGGTTTTGCAGACTGCCGGCACCCAGCATCAAAGCAATGCTATTGTTCCTGTGTGGTTTATCTTTCTTTTTGAGATCCTCATCCCTGACGCGGCTTTATAAATACACTGAAATTAACCACATATTGTTTATTAGTTTAATATATCTGATTGTAATTAACCTGTAGCAATATAATGGTCCACAGAATGGTCAAACTATTCTAAATACCATAGCTGCTCTAACGTTGTTACTCTCACTGCACCTTCTTCTTCTTCTTTAAGCTGCTCCCGTTAGGGGTTGCCACAGCGGATCATCTTTTTCCATATTACTCTCACTGCACCATTCAGAGCAGCTGATCGGAAAGAGAATTATCGGTATACAGCATCAAGCACACGCTGCCTCACCCATGCTTTCTATTTGAACTTCTTCAAAGCCTTTACTGTACGGACCTCGCGGTTCAGAAGCAGTTTCAATCCAAGAGCTCTAAACGCAATCAATCAGTCCATCAACTGCTCCTTGTAGAACTATTTGTAGTTATTAGTACAATTACCTCACTGTAAACTTGCGATACAGTTATAATATTGCACAACCTGAGCCACTTTATAAAGCAAGTATTTACATATGATGACGATATCGTTTTTAAGATGAAATGCAGCAAAATATGTTTATTATATTATACAGATAAAACTTTAACTTTATTTAAATAATCTACGTATATTGTTAATAATTAAAGGACACGGTGTCGTTACGCTAGCAAGGATCTGGCGCTCCATTTACGGATTATTCCTGTCTTACACTGTATGCTTCACTGGGACTGGCGTGAATGATAGAATAATTAAACATATACTACGAAGATATTTCAATGGTCCTTACAAGTTTTGAAGAATCGGCGTTATAAGCTTACAGATGGCTTAACGTCTATTACAGAGCTGATTGTGTGGCGATTGGGTATTTGGAGAAAGAAAAGGAAGGACAGGAATTGGAGATTAGTACGTTTGAAAGAGACAGTACTGCGGCAATGAATTACTTTATCGAAGGTCGTGCACAATCACTGCGCCACTGTGTTCCCATGTTTAATAACATGCTTTAACTCCTATCATCATGAAAATGATATCACGTGTACATCTCAGTATTTTAGTTATTCAGAGAGCTGTAATATCATGAATGTAATGGATTCCGTGTCCTTTTGGAGGAAGAGAAAGCCGGTTTATGAAGCACGTAGTGATTCACACACACAGAGCACATATAAGATCAAATACAAAATAAAGCATTTAACGTACTACTTTAGTTACGATGGGATTTGAGAAACTAGTAAATTAAACGATTTTAAGATTAAGTTTATAATGTTCTACTTTAATGACAAAATAAACTACATGATTAAAGTGGAAATTTCGAGATTAAAGTTGACATTTTGTGCTTTTTCCCCACTGTGAGCTTTCATATGACACTCAGACGGTGGGCTACGACTCGCCTTTTCACAGCGACTTTGATATGTGACTTCTTTTATATTTTGGGCCCTGTGCGACTTTGTGAACTTGAGCTTTCGACTTTCTCCGACATGCTATGTCATCGACCAGCTTCCTTTTCTTGTTTATACCACTGTTTAAACCAACAAATAGTACGTTTTTCTTGCCTCCACTTGGTATTCGCTGAAATTGTTCTATTTTTCCTTGTGGTTTTGCCATTGTCTTTTCACAGAACACTGAGCTTAAGGGCTGTTTATATTGATTTACATATTCAAAGAGGCGTAATTCTGGTAGGAGTTGGGGCGGGACAGCAGGCGCGTGTACGTGCGTTACTTTTCATGCTGATCGGGATTTATGTAGTGGAAGAATGTGGAAGTTTGCGTACGCACAGATTCCTGCATCTGGATTTTTCTGTGTGTACGCACATTCCAGCTTTTGTGTTTACGCCATGTTATAGTGTGAATACTACGCACGGCGTTATACATGAGGCCCCAGGTTTCTGCCTTAATCGGGTAATTCATCTTAACCTAATTATCTACATGCATATAAACATGCTGACTAAGTTCAGTGTTGTTCAGTGGCCTTCCCAGTCACTGGATCCGAATCCAGTAGAATAACTTCAGTATGTGTTAGAAAGGGAGATTCGTTGCATGAATGTGCAGCTGAAAAATCTGCAGAAATTGTGTGATGCAATAAAGTCAACATTGATCGGAATCTCAAAGGAATGTTTCCAAAATCTTGTGGAATTGGTGCCATGGAGAATTGGGGCTATTCTGAGTGAAACTGGATGCCCTACCCAGTATTAGTATAGTGTACTTGAGAATTTGCTCAGTTAGTGCAGACTCACCTTAGTCCTGTCATGATCTTCATTCATTTCATACTAGGTTATAGTATTTTTTAATATTATTTCAATTTATTTTTTCACATTATTTTAGTAAGATTTTGATGACATCATCTATTGTTGTTCGACACTGGTCATTATGGACACTTCCCTTTGCTGATTTGAGGACTTGCAATAATCAGTGTCTTAATGGAAGTCTAACTACAGTCTTTATAGATAGGGGTTTGCAGAAGCATGAATCTTTTTTTGAATAAAGAAAAATCTCATTTACCATTAAGCATAAAAAACCTACTTTTGTTTTAAAGAATTGAGGGCTCTGAATAAAGCACTCTGTTGACTATCATTCCTGCCTTTGCCTTTTATTATGAAAGTAGGCATGATCTTCTGATACTCAGTAGTCTTTTGGTTTTGATTTCTGGATTTCTGCCACTCTGATAATAAGGAAAATATTTGCCACAAAAGATTTGTGTTGTGAGTTCATAAGCCTCCTATTATTGATTAAGTGTCAGTGCTTTTGAAATGTGGCTGCCGGGAAGTTTTGTGTGTTTGACATAGCAGTTATGCAGCTTTGTTCACATTTTCCTATGTCAGGAGAACTCCCAAAAATCATATTAGGTATGGACCTAGGAAATTGCTATGTCAGGTTTCTGTTTGTCTTTATACATTTCCTGTTCCTACCAATTTACCATATGTTATCGAGATAACCTGCAAACATAAAACCATTTAACTTCACAGTCATTCCTGACAGTGCTTTTGTGCATGAGACTGACTTTCTCTGTGTTGATGTGATGTGTTGACATTAGACACAGTCCAGCCAGAATATCTTAATGAAAGTGACTCTTGCACAATTCTGAAATTTGCGAGAACAACATGCTCTAGGAGATGCTTAGGTTATGAAAACTCAATAATGAACATTGCAACAGCTTAATTTTTTTTTCCAGATTTCTTCACAGCACCCCTATGCAGAGAGGTACATTGGTAGACCCCATGTGATCACTGTGGATTACAATAACCTGGAAGAGTTTGAATCTGCAGTCCTGGAGATCATAAAAGTCAAAGTAAGTGAGCATTTTAAGTCTAAACAACACTGGTAGCAGAGATCCAGGACATTCAGGAAATACATCTGGAGCAACAGAATATATATGAAGTTGCCAATGCTTTGAATTTGGACTTTTTACTAAATTTCCTAAAGGTCCAGTCCAGAGATTTAAAGAATTTTGTATAGCTCAGCCTCTCGGACAAAGGGCCAAGAGCAGTCTGTCTGAAGTGACAGTGTTAGACCCTGGAGTTTCATTTTTGAGGTTTCACAAAATATTACAATGAGTAAGGTCAGATAAGTAGCATCTCAGAAGAATGTATATGAATTGCTGTTGAAGCTGGCGTAGGTGGAATGTATATGAATCACTGGTAATGGTGGCTTAGGAGTTTAAAAAAGACAGAACTTCTAAATAGGAAACAAGTATAATCCTCTTTCAACAAGAACCTATTTATGATAGTAAGTTAACGTAAAGGAGCTTATGTCCGGCATGACTGGACTTTTAAGAACAATGCATAACCTCTCAGGGTATTAAAAAAAATTACTGTCAATAAAGAATGAACAAATAGAGTAACAAGACTGTAGACAAAAAAAATTGGAAACCTCAATATGAAGTGTATTAGTCCACACCATAAGCCAAAATAGCAACTTTTAGGTGCTATGACATAAACTTTAACAGCTTAGTCCAAAAGACAATATTATTGATGACATCTTACCCTTTAAACACAATGTTATAATCATTTTGCACAGTGTTTCGTGAAACAGTAGAAGGCTAAGCTGATATTGTCAAACATAACATAAAACTGAACACTGTTTCAAAGACATTTTTCCTAGCCTTCTTGCTGTACTTCCCAGAACTATTGACTAAACCACCTACCATTTTTCTCCTTCCGCTTAGGCATGATGAGTTATGTGTATTGCTTCATTAATTCAGGAAATACACTTGCTTGAAAGCACTTGCCTTTAATATATATTATGTGAGTCATTTATCATGTTTATGGCCACTAATTTTAGACTTACAATGAGATCAGGTGTTTTATTGTATGTTGCGGTATTTATGTAAAGTCATTGTTAAGTAACTTAGTGCAAATGTTTAGTTTCACTGTTAAAACATTTTGTGCTTTAGCCATAAAACTCTAATAAAAGAGTAAAAAGACAATTTTCATTACCTCACATGTTCACATTCCCAAAGAAGATCATTTAGTAAGAGGACATTGGACAACAGCAGATCATTCTGCCCAACATGTCTTTTTCAATTTGTCAGATGTTTCAACTAAGCTGAGATATTAAGTTCTTCATTGTACTTCTCTCACTGTACTCACTGACACTTTGCAATTTTTGTAAATGAGAGGCCTACACTCCTAAGGGTAATAATGCTCTGTCTCATTTCAATTGTTAATTGCTGTTTTCTTGCCATTATCACTGGAATATTTTTCAAGTAATGTAACCTATGTGAACGCCACCCGGGCACAGACAGGCGGACATCTTGTTTTCAAACCACCCCACTTTTATTATACAAAATATTTACAAACTATGGTCACAAAGACCCCCAAATAATGGTCACAAAGACCCAGTTCAGTGCACAAACCCCAAATAGTCCTCAAAGTCCTGGCCACAATGCCTTTCTTCGGGCCGCCTCCACACTCCTCTTGCTTCGTCCTACTTCCACCCGACTCCAGCCCTGAATGAATGGAGACGGCCCCTTTTATAGACGACCCGGATGAGCACCTGGTGTTCCCGGCATTCCTTCTCTGACCACGCCCCAGCGTGGCGGAAGTGTCGGCTGTCCTCCCGGCCGCTCTCCGGCATCCTCCAGTCTTCCCCCAGCACTTCCTGGTGTGGCGGGAGTGCTGGGGAAACAAGTCCCAAGGCATTGGGGCGCCTCCTGGCGTGACCACGGGCTCCTACAGGGAAGGGCTTCCATGCCCTTGACCCGTGGCCCCCAAAGCAACCCGGAAGGCAAACCCCACGTGATCCAGGCAGGGCTCTGACCCTCTTCCGGTCCCTCCTGGCGTCCCGGCCGGGTCATGGCCCCTGGCATCCCTGACACCTATTAGTTGTTCCCTGAAGAAGGCCCATTTGTAATATTCTGATATTTCCTTTTTTTCAGTGTTTTCTAACCTAAACTTTAAATTTAAACCTCTGGCAGTTTACTGCTTACCTTTTCACCATTTTAAGTCATTCATTGCATTTCAACTGATTACATTTGAAGGAAAAGTGAAAAAACTGAAGTGTTCCAAAACGTTTGACCTGTAGTGCATAATGGGACAATTTTTGCCAACTTACAGTCTTTAGGAATTTCTCCTCTATGTGAACATTTCCAAAGATAACATTTTAAAGGTTTGTTTACACAATCACTAACTTTTTTCCTGTTTATTAATTAATGAATCCATGCTTTTAAATTCATTTTCAACTGCCAGAGCGTAGTAGCTTTAAATCTTTCCTTATAAGCACATTATAAATAATTAAATATTGTGAAGTACTAAATATTGCAATATGGACAAAGTACTGTTTCTTTCAAAGACAATGTCTGATTCAAAATAGAAATTGCCATAAATTACAAGCCTAATCCAATCTAGGGTCATGGAGGGTCATAGCCTATCCTGGCAGCATGTAGCACAAGGCAGGAATCAACCTCAGATGGGACACTATTCCATTGCAGGGCAGATCCACACCCACAATGATTCAGAATGCTATGTACAGTATCTCTCTATTAAATAATTGAACTATGGGACCTTTAAGTGTTTCAGTGTTTAATTTAGATATTCAGAATGCCTAATATGAATAAGAGGCTTAAAATGCTATCGAGCAGTTTGTCACCCATAGCCCTTGACCCACCTGTTTTCTGTCACCCTACCCTGATCTTTGACTTTTTTAGAATGAATAGGGTAATTTATTATTAAATGAGATGAATCAAAAAATCTATTTTTTTAGTATATAGGACTGTAGGAATTAAGTACTAACAACAGTTTTGTGTATAATGTTTAATAATATACCTTAAATGATGTTCTTCTTCTTCTTCTTTCGGCTGCTCCTGTTAGGTTAATAATGTTAATTAATATGTATTTTTATTCATTTTATACATTTTTTTTATTAATTTTAGTTCAATAAAATGTACTGTCATTATACCATACAGTAAAGTGAAAGGCATTCATTGCTAAAATTGTGTCCGTTTTCTCTAGCGGTATGGTTCCCTGTCAGAGCTTCTTGCAACTGTCTTTTTTATTTATGTACTTGAAAACCAGCCTTTAACAAGAGAAATATATACATGGAGAGATTGTTTTCCACATGCCATCAGAACATCCTGAATTTGCCAAGATAGGAACTCCACAAAGCTTTGAAAGTGTGGCAAAAGTAAGCTACTGACATCAACTGCAATATATTCCATAACTGCACCAAACTTATTGATGAGGGATCTCTGCTCAAGACCGCTCATTCTAGTTCATATCACCTCAACCCCGTTTCAAATCTGATGACTTGACATACCATTGTTTTAGGTTGAATTTTTTGTCATTTTCCTTGAACCATTCCAGATGTTGTTAGCGTTGTGCAGTGGAGTATTATCCTGTTGGCAAACAGCAACATACAGCATGCTATTGTATTCAAATGATATTTAAATGTTGCTCTGCTCTTAGCAATTAGTGCTGTACATTCACTAAGGGAAAATACAGAGATCATTAGTAAGCCAGCAGACAAAGGACGTGGCTTAGTTATCATGAAAACATCTGACTATATACAGGAAGCACAAAGGTAATTGTCCAATACTATGCATTATTATAAACTACAGGGAGACCCCTCAGATCTCTACAAGAATTAACTCAAAAGATAGTAAGTAGCTTTCCTCCTGACCTCGGAGATCATGTAAGCAGTTTAATTCCTGAGAAACCCAAAATGGGTTACTTCTACATGCCTCCTAAGATCCATCAAGAAGGGAACCTAGGAAGGCCTGTAATCTGAGGAGTTGGTTCACTTAAAGAAAATGTTTCAGAATGACTATAGCACATCCTTAAACCCCTCACCCACAATACCACCAGCTGCACCCAAGACACCACTGAGTTCCAAAAAAAAAAACCTGTTTGCTATAGGCCTATTACTTGAGGGAACCTTACTGGCCACAATGGATGTTGAGGCACTTTACACAAACATCCTCCATGATGATGTCATTTTGGCATGTGAAAAATACCTACAATATCATGATTTACCCACAGAGTCAGTTATACCAGGAATTCAAATTCACTCTGGCACAGAATTTATTCTCATTTGAACAGGACATTTACTTGTAACAAATGGGGACTGCAATGGGCTGTCAGTTTGCAGCTCACTACATTAACCTATTTATGTTAAAATTGGGGGAGAGTTTCATGTCAATATGCATCTTAAAACCAATTTTGTAGCTCTGTTGCATAGATGACATCTTGAACCTGGACTGCCAATGAAAAGGACCTCCTCCATTTTCATAATGTACAGTATATAATTCTTTCCACACCAAATAAAGCCGAAGCTGAATTACTCAAAAACAGAAGTCAGTTTGCTTGACACCATAATTCACCTGAAAGATAGCACTCTTGTGACCTCTGTTTTTTACAAACCAATAGACAGATGGACCTGCCTGAGAAAGTGATAGCTTCCACCCCAAGCATGTAAGGCGCTCCATCATTTTCAGAAAAACAATACATTACAATTGTATTTGCTCAGGCCCGACAGACCTGAATAAACATCTACAGGAGCTTAGTAGACAAGATTTCATTAGGCAAGGATATAGTACCAAAACAACAGACACTCAAATAAGATGGGCTACTGCCATACCCAGAAACAACCTTCTGGAATGTAAAAACAAAGACGACAAGAACCACATTCCCCTTGTTGTCACCTATAACCCACTTCTTGATGCACTTTGAAAAATCATAAATGAATTTCAGCCAATACTAAATAATGATGACACAATGAGAGATATATTCTCAGGACCTCCCCTCCTGGCATAATGACAACCACTAAACTTGCAACAACTAATTGTCCGAAGCTCCCTGAGTGAACCTACAGATAATGGTACATCTCCCTGCCTGCAGTAAAGATACAAAATATGTTCTCACATCTATAGTACAGATTGTGTAGTTATACCAGATTTTTCATTTTTCTTGACTTCTCACTGCATCCACCATGGCTAACAAATACAACACCTTGTTACTACAATGAGTGTCATTAAAACACACCCTGTACAGTTACACACCACCACCACCATCATGGACCCATGAGCTTTCTTCCACAGTCTAGTCCATACCTTGCCACAAATCATACGGGACTATGACTGATTAGACGAATGGATTTTTGTCCAGTTCTTCAGATTTATGTTCCATACACCAATGCAACAATACCTGACAAAGGCAAAAGTTTTTTGGGGCTATATTAAGTGTTTGAGGATTGTTGTGGGATGAATGGATACAGACTAGGAGATGATAAACACAGGCTTAAATGTGGTCAGATCAGGCAAAGAGTCAAACCTAAGAGATCAAATAAACCAGCCAACCAAGAATCATATGGGCAAATTGAGAATTGAAAGTCAAAGGCAAAAAGAGAGAGAGGTCAGGAGCATACACTGATACAGCTCATTGCCACACCACCATATGATTAACCACCTCAGGATCCCAAATTAGGACCCGAGAACAGCACCACACTAGTTTGAATGGAATGGAACAGTGTGAGTTTTTTGTAGTGGCTGGAGTGCCAATCCTGCCACCAACCCCCGAGTTTTCCCTGCAAATGGGAGGACCTGCTTGCAGGGAAGCATAGCCAAAACCTGTCACTATGGCATATTTTTAATTAAAGCTTACTACACTAAAGATTTTTGAAAACGTTTATCCACTGTGGGGTGACAGATAATGAAAGTGCTGCTATACTTATACTTTGTGGTATCACTTCTGTGACATTATCAGTGTGGTGATATCAAGACTTATGACGCATCAAAAAACGAAGAAACAAGATGAGAACAAAACAAAATGAAAAATAAACCTCAAGAACAGAATCCTGATAACCGAATAAACAAATAAATTATAGGACTAGAATACATATATAAAACACACTATTTATCACTGGCTCTCTGTTTCTATTTCCCAGCAGGATGGTGCACTAGGCCATGTCTTCTAATTTGTCTAAATGGGCATTACGGTTTGTTTTCAAGCACAGAACCACCAATGACTGGAATGTTTTTTTTTGGGTGGTGCTCCATTTTACATATTATTCATTGTATATATTAAGCATACACCTTTTTCCAATTTATTTAATTTACAGTTGAGCACAGAAACTTTGGGCGTTTTGCCTGGCATCATAGTTAATTGGAGGTGGATGACTGAATTGGCAGCCTTATGCTATATTTGCAGCACTCCTGTGCCTAAAAAGCTTTGCTTGACACCCACTCTAATGCCTAGTTCAAAACAACTTAATTCTTGAACCTTGACTTTTTTTGATTGGAATTGTACCTAGGCAAATATGATCTGTTGATAGCCATCTTTCAGCTTTACATTATATCATCTGCACATATGATGCAGTCACTGAGCAAGCAGTTGTTTATGTGAGAAAGGCAGCAGTGCCTATGAATGATTGCAAGAGAAAATATGTTATTAACTGTTTTGCACCCACTTTTGTAATAAATTTTAGGGATACACCACCAAGACATGTGGTTACTACTGGTACATGTTTTATTCAAAGAGATTACAGTCTCCAAAATGTTATATGTGTATTTTCATATACCCACATGACTTATCGTTTGCAGTCGTTTCATTTAAAAGTGCTGTTATCAATCTTCAGATGTGTTATTTAAAATGGACATGAGCCAGTGCGTCTGATGTACAAAGAGCCGTGGTTTACATATTTGTAGCTGGAAATCTACAAAGGGAAAAAATGAATCTCATATCTTAAAATAGTTTTTATTCCTAAGCTTTCAACTCTTATTAGGAGTCATCATCAGAGGAAAATGATTAGATGTAAAGAAATCCAAGGCAATATATAGCAAATAGGGAGGGGGGATTAAATATGGTGGGGTCTTATTTATTATGTGTATGTTCCTCGTTTAAAGCCTGCATATGCTTGGTTCATATCCAAATGTCTGTTAATGGTGTTTTCATTGGATAGTCACGATTCAGCCAGTTCTGTGGCTCTTTTAGCATTAGCTTTGAATTCTACTTGCACTGAGTCCCATTTAAATGTGTGTCCAGTTGAACGTGTATGTGTGTAAATCAGGGACTGTGGGTCCTTCCTTCTGACGCCACGGTAATGTTCCTGTATTGCGAGTGTTTTTGGTGTTTGTCCCACATAGACAGCTGGGCATGAATCACATGGAATGCTGTAAACTGGGTTCTGTGTCTCTGCTGGCAATTTCCTTAGCATTAAAAAGGACTGTGCATGGACTGCGTTTGTAGGCTTGTGCACTATTTTGATGCCGGATCTGGAAAGAATACATGCTGTCCCTTCTGATACCCTGTGATGATAAAGTGTGTGCCAGGTGGAATGAGGGATCAGGTTAGAGTCTATTGTTTGGTGGTGTCTCTGTCGTCTCCTATGTAAGCATTGTCTGCTGAATGTCTTTGGGTAACTATCTGATGTGAACCTGATGTGAACAGGTCCGGTTTTGTGATGATAAGGTGATTGCTAGTAAAGTGTACTATTTTGTCTGCATAACATTCCTTGCGATAAACACCTGTAATCAGAGTGGTGTCGTTACCTCTTTCAATGTTGATGTCCAGGAAATTGATGCATCCGTGTCTTTCTTTTTCCATAGTGAATTGGATTGCAGGGAATATTGCATTGATGTGGTTGTGGAAATCATTCAGCTGGTCACTTTTTAATATGACAACTGTGTCATCAACATAGCATATCCAAAGTTTAGGTGCAAACTGAGTTAGAGCCACAGTTTTGAATTGATGCATTACCAGTTGAGATAAGTGTTCTGGTAATGGAGATCCATTTGGTAGTATTTTCCATTAAAATAAAGTGGGTTTTCTGGCAAAGTGATATTAGATGCATTATGTCCTTTGTGGCCAGCTTTGTTTGTGGTCTGCAGTGCATTTAACTGGGAAATCTAATGAGCTTTATTTGTAAGTGTGATAAAGAAAGTGCAGTTCTCTTTCATTCCGCAAGGATGCATATACAATAGCAGCTCCACTTCTGCCTGTTGCTGCTGGCTGGCTGAAAGGGACTGCCAACACTGTCATTGGTACATTTTTGTAATTTATGTGCAGCTAGAAAATAAGAGTTTCATTTTGACAAATATCCCTGAGTTCATCACTATAGACAGTACAATTGAAATATGAGCTTTGTAGCAAACTAAATCAAGACATTTAACAAATAGAATTCTACTTTTTGTTCCTTCTTCATGGCTCATTTTGAATATTATTCATTTTGAAAATTTTCTCTCCTGAAAGGCCTACTAGAAGTACTCAAGTCTAAAGAAGCTTTAAAAATCTTTTTTATTCTTATTACAAAAACAGGAGCATACTGGTTTCAGTTGTTTGTTTTAGGTACTTAGAACCCACCAAGATGCTTTATGCATGTAAGGTTAAGGTTTCCATTGATTGTCTAAGACAGTCATTTGTGTGGACGTTTTGCCTGAGACTTAATTGTAGGTCACAGAGTTATGTCTAGAATTTTGGTAGCCTTTCTAAATACAGGGGTCTGAGGTGAGGGCCTAAGAATGTCTGGAGATAAAGCACCGTTGATACCTGTGGAGTTCAGTCTGAATTCTCAAAGAAGGTTGAACAGAGTTATGTCTAGGGTACAGTGAATCTTTTTAAGAGTTGGCGTTAAGGGTCTAAAGTGAAGTCTCCATAAATCCAGGTCTTGTGGTCAATGCAGACATGACAAAGTCTAGCCTGTACTTTCCAAAATACCTCTCGAGTGTTAAGACTAAAGTTCCAATGAATGCTTGATCCAAGATTTAAGTGGTACTGACTGAGGGCCATCTATGGTCCCTGGGCCTGGAGACAGCACAAAATCCATTGTCCTTTCATGACATAACATTGACAAATTTATAGTCACAGCCCAGGACAGATTCCACCAGCTCTGGGTGTAAGGTAGGATCCAACCCTGGATGAGGTCTAGTCTACTGCAGGGCTCACACAGGGCCAATTTAACATCTCCTAACAGATGTGTCTTTTACCAAGGATAAATCCTACACAAATAGGGACCAGTTTAGGCAGTGTGTGAAGCAGAACCAATTACTACACCATTGTCCAAACCAGTTCTTTTATAATTACTAAAAATCCTTTCACCCCTACCCCACACAACCGCATTAAATTGAGTCATAATGTGGGTCAGAATATACACATTTGTTGTCTCTGCAAAAACTCTAAGGAGTAACTAATACCCACATATAAAACAAAAAGCCAGCCGTCAGTAAAAAGAATTTGTACACTTTCAATGTAGGTGAAAAAGTAAGTGAATATCTGAATCCGCTGTAAACATGAGAATTCTATAGAGACCTATCTAAAATTCAAAAGAAGGCCTAACAGACTAGAATATGGAGTTTTAAGAGTCAAATAAGTATGAGGAGTTCCAAAAATCCCTTGTCTG
Source organism: Polypterus senegalus (assembly GCF_016835505.1). Lineage (NCBI taxonomy): Eukaryota > Metazoa > Chordata > Cladistia > Polypteriformes > Polypteridae > Polypterus > Polypterus senegalus. The sequence goes on from NC_053170.1 coordinate 81,719,021, forward strand.
AGGCCCACATTAAGCTCACAGAATGACAAAGCTGAGGTCTGACTGAAACCTCTACAAGCAATGTAAATGTTACCAAGAGTCAAGGTTGACAAAGCATGAAGACCTAGTGTCTGGAATCTGGGGTTTCAGTAAAGACTGCAGAAATTGGATGTTACAAACAGGTGAATGTTGGTATGAGAGAGTTGTGGACTTCAGTAAATTTTCTTAGAACTCGAAGACTAAGATCTCAAAAGTCTAGTGTTAGTTGGCATCGTGAGGGCAGAGGTGGAGGCCATTACATGCCTCCATCAGTATTCTTATTAACAGACTTACTCTTGCTCTTTTTTCCAGGTGAAGCCCTACCTGCCCTACGAGTACACATGTGAAGGAATGCTGGAGCGCTTACATGCTTACATCCATTACCAGGTTAGCAGAATGCACCTGTGTACTGTAAGGTGTCAGCTGGGGGTGATGTGCTTTATTTATGCCCCACAAACCCAGAGTGACCTCTTTTTCTTTTTTAGGATTTCTGCACCCCTGATGTTCCTGTTGCTCCACAAAATGCCTCTGAGGTGCCAAGGAGATATTTAGTTCGTCTACCTAACTCCATGGCATTTGGTTGGCCAACGAACATGTCTAGCCCACTTATGTGGCCTCCACTGAGTGCCATGCAGCTGTGGGTTTCTGAAGAGGGTCAGTCATGTACTGAGCAGTGCCAGTACCGCAACCTGGTGTGTGAACCTGCTTTCTTCAGCCTTATCAACAGCAAGGATGTCTTCCAACAGTGAGTTTGTCGCACTATAGATTATTCATGTGTGTGAGTATAAGTGAGGAGCACCTGAAGCCTCCTACCTAGTCGGAGGGTATGTGTACTAGTGTAAAAAGCAGGTGGGAGGGTGGTTGGATAAGTTAACATGTTGGTGCAGGGAGCATCAATGTTTTCAGTATATTACTAACCTAGTTTCTTTTTCCAGGTTGCAGATCCAGTGTGATCAAATGGAGGTGGAGATGAATCACGTTTTTCCAGGTTTCTCCTCAAGCAAGAAAAACTGTTTTCTCCAAAAAGAGCCACTGCTGTTCAGCTGTGCTGGCTTCAAGCATAAACACCAGCGCCTCTGTCCCTGCCGGGACTTCCGTGCCGGTCAGGTGGCACTCTGCACAGCATGCTTGTGAGAAGCTGTCAAAATTCCTTGCCCTGCAGGAGTCCCTCCCCACCTCTAGCCTACAACCTGACAAGAGGACAGTACAAGACAGTGGGCCACAGACAGTCCCACTCTGGACAATCATGGGCATGTTGAGTGAGCTGGAGTGCTCATAATAGTCCCTGGGGCTTGCCCTTGGGGATCATCAATGGCATTACATGACAGTCTGCCTTGCACACGTAAATGGCTGTGGATGGACAACAGTGTTTGCCAGGATAAAAAGGGGAAATTCAGATGTTGCAAAAAGTGCCTGCAAAGATCGCCTGCTGTCACCCTATGGGGCAGCACAAAGGATTTGCTTCTGAAAGCTTAATTAGTGTCATCCGCAGGGTAGAGTTATTTCAGAAGGCATTTCAAATCCCAGTGGCATGCAGTGCTGCTCCAGGGCTCTCTTGTTTACTAAGACTAGAAACATTTGACAGCATTCTTTGAGGTTGGCTGCAGGGCTGTCTGAGTGTTTACAATTAGTAATCCTTTTGCACCTGCCCTTGGTTGGGTGAATTCTGCACCCAGTGCCCTTGAAAAGGCCTGATTTCATGCAGATCATAAGCAGAAAATTAGACAACAGGCCACAAGTTAAGCTGAAATACAAGATCAGAGCTGGGTGCACAAGCCACATTAGCCGGCTGACAAGTCGAGAAGTGCGTATCATCTCAGCTACACACACACACTCCTTTGAACATTCACATGTACCTAAGTGTGTTAATTGAGGGCACTCATGCACATGTCAGAGCAGCGACATACAACATGCAACACACCTGCTTGGAATCGCACACATCAGAGAGGTCACACACTGCACATATACACTAGTGCAATCACATGCAGTTGTCCACTCACACAACTCTGTGCAGTCATACATCATGGTGGTTGTACACAGTACTCATCAAAGCTGTCATATAAATTTGCACACCATTATAGGGTGGTCAAAGATGTGCATATAAACACACAAGAATGCAGTCAAATGTATAAAACACAGATTCATGCAGTTATACAAACATCAGTGCCATTACATGCATGATATATGCACCTGTAATCACACAGTCCAGTAATGCCTGCAACTCTACCTACATGCTGCTCTCATAAGCAAAAATAACAACCATAAACACTTGTATGTTATTTTATAGTTATACACACATACACAACTGAGCATTATAAGAAAAGGCACTATATAAGCGCCTGACCTGACACAGATGGACACGGGGGCACGTATAAATTAAAAATACTTTTATTTTCTTCAGCTGGAGGGCACATCTTCCCTGTAATCCCTCCAGCCACAGCACAGTCCCAAGCAGAGTATAAAAGTCACACCAAGCACTCTTCTTCTCTCTTCCACCACCACTCTCCCTCAGCAAGCTTTGTCCTCCTTCCACCCGACTCTGGCCCCTGAGTGGTGGTCGCTGGCTCCCTTTTATTGGGCTCCGGGTAAGGTGAAACCAGTGCCCAAGAGAGGCCAGCAGCTCCTGCTGCAGCACCCCCTAGTGGCACCTGCAGAACCCCACAGAGTTGCACAGAACTCCAACCCCCATGAAGCCCTGGGAGCGTCCGAGGCACCACTGCAACCCAGGGAGGCTGCCATCTAGCATCCAGAGGGAGATACTGGGCTTCCCACCCTTGTCGTCCTGGCAAATGTGGTGAAGGGGTGTCCCGGCCAGGCATGGGCCCTGGCCATCCATCACAGCATACACACACATAATTCACTGTAGACTTGCATGCACATAAAGCTGCAAGGCTACATAATATGTAGTTACACTAATTGCAGTTACCTTAGTGTACATGCACATTTTACCACACAAAGACATGCTCAAACCATTACTGTTTTCACACACAAACACAGCAAACGTTCATGTTCTTCATATACTATAATGCACTCAAACAAATTTCAGTGAGATCACCATACACACATGCATCGTGAACTGGTACGCACATTTCAGTGCAGTGCTTGCACATACTTCATGGCATTTACACAGACACACAATGCAGTGTAGTGTATGCACAAAAACCTCAGTAGATTTACACACACGTTCTACCAGTACAGCCCTCATTCATTCATCACATCACTCAGACCCACACTTTAGCGCATTTACATGTACACTCACCTCAGTGCAGTTCACATGCACACACATAAATGTAAGGGGTTTTGTACACACACTCATCCCAATGTAGTTCTCACAAACATGTCTGCATGTACAGGCACATTCAATGCAGTGCAGTCCTCACATATATACATAGAAAAGAAGCACCATTTTCATTCACTACACCTGGCTCTGTGCATTTCCACTCACACAACTAGAAAATTGCAACCTCATGCCTAGGGTCTTGTGCATATCACCCGGTGTAGTCCTTACAAACTAAAACTGGTATACAAAGTCACACTAAGAACAGCACAGTTTTCATACATGCAGAAAAGCTCTAATCATTTTATATACTTTAAAAACACAAAGGACAAGAGAGGAGGAGTTGGGGGGTCTGTTCTCGTGTAATGTTCTGAATCATGAAGGATGAAAAGAAATAGTTATGTTTTGGCAAAGTTCATCATGATGAAGGTTTTAAGCGCTGATGTTTTCAGTTGTGGAGCAGTTTAACACAGCTTGCTGTGATTGTACTGAAGTGATGTCAGTCATCTTCCGGCCTGTTCTCTTTCACTCTAGAGGAAGTGGAAACCATGTTAATTTTGGTGCATTACTCATTTACGTCCCCCAGAGACAACCCAAACTATTACCCATGACACACTCCCCAGGTTCATGCATATGACAATATAAATATGTCAGTTCAGTCTTCTACTGAATGCACACACGCTTCACAATGTGCTCCGTCAAGCTATCAAGCATGCACCATAGTGCACTTTTTCACACAGTTTTCATGCATACAAACACAGAGAAATTGTACCCTAATCATACTTCCATTCAAATATGTTACACCCCCGAATGCTTGCACATACACACCCCATCACAGACTTTTGCAGTACTGTAGTGCCCACACCCAAATAAAATTCAGTGCAGTTACCTGCCATGTCCACATAAAAAGAAAAACTGCCCTTTTACCTAGTGTCATTCACAAATACCACCAGGAGCAGTCCTCACATTTACTTAGGTAAACTGCACCCTTAGAAAACATAGTAGTTTTAATACACACATACAGAAAGGTCATGCTGTTTACTAGTGCCACAAACAAACGTTACTGAGGTGGCATAATGAGCTCCTGTTGGCAAAACACGACCATACATTTCTAACATTTTCATCAAGCAAAGCCTATGTCGAGAATTGTGTTTCAAGTTAATTTATTATAACATTCTCAGTGCAAGGGGTGGGGGCGGTAGAGCCCATCCTTATTAATAATATTTATTAAAATATTTTTTTTTAATTTAGCACTCAAGTAATAATTACCTCACTCAGTATAAGTCTGGGTTATGGAAAGAATTAACAGTCAAAGTACAAGAACATAAAACAATCAAGTATCTGAAAGTAGTAGGTGAAACCTTTTTCTCCTGCTCTTGCTTAAAACAAGTTGATGGTTTAATCCACTCCATGCTCACAGTTGTCCATTGGCTGCGATTTAAACAGCTCATGGAAATTAAAACATCTTCATTTTCCTTGAAGAAAAAAGAGCAATGATCCATCGAGCAATGATGGCCTATTCAGAAATTATATTCTCTGAAGCAGTGGATTTCAACTCCAGGCCTCAGGAACCCCCTATTGCTTTATGTTTTTATCCCAACCAATTTCACAATCAGTGCTTCACTGATCTCATTGTTTAATGAGCTGGCATTTTTCATTCTCTTATTCTAAGAAATTTTGAGATTGAGATTGAAAATTTGAAAAGCTTAAGATTCCTTTGCCTTTTTCTTTTTAATTTACCCTTTTCAATACAGTTTGCTCCCTTAATTGTATTGAAATGCTGACAAAACTGAATGCTAAAATGGAGCATTTACACCTGTCTACTTGTATGGAATGTTTTATAATGAGCAAAAAATTTGAAAATGGCACAAAAACTTCCACTTTAGCATTCAATGCTTGCAACTGTTATGGCACTACTTATTATCAACATTTGGATACAATTAGTGGAGCAAACATTATAAAAAAGGGAAATGCAAAAAAACAAAACACATTTAAATCTATGGCAAAGAATACAAATATTTGTGAATTTCCTGGAAACATTTATAGGCCCGATAACTAAACAGTGGGATCAATCAAATTTAAGAATGATGCGCTGATTGCATAATTATTTAGAATAAAAACCTGCAACCATTGCCAAATACTGAAGACCAGATTTGAAAACTTCTACTCCAAAGGATGGCTTACCTTCAAAATAATCTCACCACTCTATCATCACCTCTAATATCCGGCATAATGTGTAGTTTTATGCCACTATACATGTAATCACTGCTACCCCCCAACATAAAATCAGACTTCTGTTGTCCTATACAGACTGCTGATTGATAGACAGTTCTTCCGGAGGCTTCACGTTCTTTAATGCCTGTATTCTCTACAAGAGAGATGTTCAAGTTCAGTTCCTGGGGTCATGGATGCACATTTTTACTCCAACCAATTTCATAATCAATATTTCACTCTTACTTTTAACTGATTTTTTTAATTATGTGGTCTACAAGTATTTGTAATTTGAAATTTATAAATGTTTGTATCCCTTGCCATACCTTTAAATGCCTACACTTCTTTTTTTTTTAATGACTTGTGTAAACACAGGTGTAAGCAATATTGATTGCTAATGGGGACCTATTACTTCACTGCCATTTTCTTCTGTCTGTTCAATAAGAAGTGTTTCTTACAGATGAACAGGCGAGTGGATATGGCACTGAGGCAATTTCTTCTTCTCACCATTCAGTGCTGTCAGAATTTGCATACAATTAAGAGAGTGAACACTAACGTTAAAAGAAACGTAAGCATTTAAAGTTTTAGACAAATACAAATATTTGAGAATAAAAAAGACAGTTCACTAAATGATGAGATCAATTAAAAGTAAGCACAATGCATTGATTTTTAAATTTGTTGCAATAAAAACCCTGAGCCGCCACAGTCCCTAAGCTCTGAATTTGGGGATCTCTGTGCTACACTAATGCGATCTGAAGGTCCTCTATTTTGAAATAATGAGCGCAATGATCATTCAAAGTTTTTATTTTTTAAATGCATCTGTTACTATACTACTTTGCTTTAAAAAAAATAAAGGTTCAGGACCACATTTCTAATTAGAGGAGGGAAACCAGCCTGGCTGCTATGGAAACTCATTTCTCATTCACTTTAATGTAGCTTGTCACAATAAAGCGTGTGTGTCAGCATTTCAAATTAAGATTGTTCGATAATGAGTGGATGGATGTCAGTTTCTCATTATACTGACATAAATGTCTTCTTTTTATGGTATAATAATCTTATTATGAGGCAGTATCTCAGTATTCTGAACATCTGTTTTTCAGCAGTTACTGCAAACCATGGAAATCCCAAAGGCTGAAAGTTGGCAAACATTGCAACCATTACAATAAAAAAAAAAATCATGCTGACCAAGCCACACTCATGTATCACTGAGAGATGAATGGATGTTATCATGCGATTCAAGTTAGTAAAGAAACTGTGTTATCAGCTGTGTTGTATCAAGTTGGAATAAAGGGATTCTGAAGTTGTATTTAAAAAAACACAAATATTTGATAACCGCTTATTTTGTAGTCAGATTTATGAAAAGCTTAATAAGATCAACTAGTTTCATTATAGAATGAGGACCTTCATCTAAATGGAGGGATTGCTGGAATTGTGCTCTCCCACTGATCACTGCTGAGACTGCTGTGGCGTTATGTGTGGATGAAAATAAGTTAGGACAGGTAGCAGATACAGAAGAGTCAAGAAAATTGCTATAGAAACCTCTGGGCAGAGGTAAGATTTACAAGAAATGTGTGAATTTAATACTGAGAAATGTAAAAGTTACAAAATGGGCGGGTAACAATGAGGAAGAATAACATAGCAAATTGACCTGAAGTTCTAGTGAATTCATCACTGTCTTTAACACCGTAAAGACAAGATTAAAAGAGCTGATAACTTTTTGGGTTATATAGGAGCCACACTATGTGGTGATCGAAACCAATGAGGCTGCATGTATGTGTGTGTTTGCAGTTGTCTTTTCCATATTGTTGGAGAGAAGAACTACATTACGTTTTCCAGTTCTGCAAGATATGAGCTATGAGATAAGACTGAAAGAGTTACATATTTTTAAGCCTAACTAATTGGAGTAATGATAGAGGAATATTTAAAATTATAACGGAATTTAATATTACACTGTTACGGGGAGGCAGTGTATAGATCGAGATTGGTTACTTCAAATGTTAGAAAATATTTCTTCATACAGAGAACTTTAAACTGATATATCGGTTGCCTAGCAATATAAAAATAGAACCTTTAATACACAAAGTCAGCTTATACAGTACTTGCCTACACTTTTTCTTAAGTTGTTATCATGAGAGAAATACGTACTTTTTAGAGAGGTTTTACCATTATCAAAAACTATTACTTTGTGATTATCAAATAATATCTGGTAGGCAGAATGGTGGCACAGTGGTAGCACTGCTGCCTCTCAGTAAGGAGACACACTGCTTAGGACTAAGTGGGTTAGACAACAACTGACTTGACTTTTATCTAGTTATATTCTTACCTATTTCTTTAATATTATTTGCATGTGACAAGGCTATGATTTTAATTACTACAGCTACACTTACCTGCACTGATGTGCAGCTTATCAGGTATTTTATTTATTCATATCATTTTGCATTGTAGCCTGCCCAGTTACATGGTGGATAGCAAGTCTGTTTCATAAAACCAAAGGCTAATTTCATTCACATCAATAGCGACAAAATGATTTTCAGCAAATAATACGATTCACATTTACAGTATGTCAGTCAGATTCTAAATGACAGTCATGTCAAGGAGAAAAATGTCTATTTTATTACCTTATAAATTAATAGATTCTGTCTTACAATATTTAACTCATAATAATAATATTTGATGACTTAAGAAGTCCTCATGACCCTGCTCAGGGTTAAGCAAATTTAGAAAATTTGAATGGATGGACTTAACAAGTGACTACAAAAGTAATGTTTTTATAAGAAGTTTGATTTTTCTAAGGTGACAGAAATTAACTTCTATAAAAAGAACACACAAAAATAAAATACTGGAGGTGTAAAGATGAAGTAGGCTAGTTTTAATCACCTCTATAAATAAACATGACTATCGCAAACACACCTACCTACCTTTTAAAGAAGTACTGAGGACGGGTGACAATATCTGTGCCAGATCGAAAGGAGAATCTACAAAGATGTCAACTCAATACAACTTTGACTTTTACTACAAAATACTATCCCGTAATAATGAGACATATTCTCATATAAACTTGACATTTTGTCATAATAACAGGCAGGTTATCACATAATCATCTGATACTACCTTATAATGATGTTGATCTCTGAATAACTATTCATACTATTTCATAATAATTAGACATTCTGGTTGTGATACCAAATTATTATCTCATGCATCTATTAAAGTATGAATGAGAAAATGATTGATTTCTTTTGTAAGTGGTGAAAAGGAAATTAAATATTTTCTTCAGTGAAGATGACTAAAAGAAATTGAGTTGATAGATAGAATTTCAATGCATTTTTTATATGTTGCTGTTTGGTAAACAGAATGATTCCATCATTTTCCTCCAGAATTCAATTATTGTGTACTGAATCTTCAAGTAGCTGAATACCTAGAGGGTCTGACAATTTTATTAACATACACTTTTTAATAATTTGAGGTAAGCAGTGAATACATGTAAATGACATCCAAACCAATTACTCTGTGTACAAACAAATGAACTTGATTCTGTACTACTGCATAATAATGAAATAATTTGTAATATGCTTCTAGCCATTACCAAAACTGCTTCATGTATTGCAGGGTTCCAAGGCAGACTCGCATTCTCCATCTATCTATCTATCCATCCTTTCATTCATTATCACATCCACTTGGGACTGCAGCCTATCCCATCAACATCACGTGCAAGAAAAAAAACTTAATTCTGGACAGGACAGGGATGGAGCCAATATAACGTCATAAGTTCAGCAGAGCTGCAAGCCATTGGGATGTGAGAGGAAGAACCTCAGTCTGGGGAGAACTTTGCAACATATTACATATGTATGTATAAATATAGTTTATGATGATAGGAAATTTGTCTCATAATATGCCAATATCTGGTAATAACAGATTATGTTTTACCAGCATGTGTCAAAATACTCAACAGTTGCAGCTGTTGGCTCTCATTTCCTCAGGTGTTTTTCACATGGTGTGATATCCTGCTTTTTTCTTCCATGGTCTAATATTTCTACCACTGTATGTGTACTACGGTCATTCCACCCTTATTGACAACTAACAAACAAATCTCTTGCAGCTAACAAATGTATTTACCTCAATATTTCTTACTTTCCTCAAGAAAAAGTGTTGTTTATCTTGCAAAGCCCTGAAAGATCTGCAGTCTTCAGCTGCTTGTAAGTAAGTCTTGATATCAGGCCTTCTTCGTGCACCAAAAATCTGTTCCAATTTTGGTTCCAAAAAGGTAGCTAAATATGGTTGCTCACTTGCAGTAGAGGGGCCAGTATTGCGGGGGCAACTGCATTTTAAAATGAATCAAACCAAGATATGGAGAGCGTATATATTAAGAGAATCCTGACCATGGAGGGAGGAAGCAGGATAACACAGTTGAACAGGTTTATCCATGTTTTAAGCATCCAGTTGTCCGAGAGCCAGAAAGTGCAGCTAATGGCAGCATTATCCAAGTTAAAAGAAAATGTTTTTCAGTAAGATTCTGTTTTACGATGGGCCAACTGTGTGGTGTGGTGGTTAGGACATTGGAATTGAAACTCTGAGGTTGTGGGTTCAAATCCTGCTTGTGTGACCACGAGTAAGTCACTTCATCTGCCTGGAAAAAAAAATGAAAGTATCAGTTGTATCTCAAATGGGCAGTAGTAGTTGCACCAACATTGTGCTGCTGCCTCGTGGTAGGGACACCAGAGTTCATGTCTTGGTTCCTCCCTCTGTGGAGTTTGCATGTTTTCCCCGGGTCTGCCTGGGTTTCCTCGCTCAGCAGATTGGCTCCACTAAACTGACTGTAGTGTATATGAGTGTGTTCACCCTATGATGGACTCATGCCAATGCTTGCTGGGATAGACTCCTGCTCCCCACAGCCCTGCTGTGGATTAAGTGGGCTTCGTGTGGAGTGTATCTCAAATGTTGTAAGTAGTCTTGGATAAAGACGTCAGTTAAATAATAGCCATATATGAACATTATGTGGTAATAGCAAAATAGATATCACATTATAAGATAATTCTTAATAACTCATAAGTGGATATTGATCTTATACTGTAAATGTCAAAATGTTTATCTCTTTTATTTCAAATAATTTACCTTGACAACAGTAAAGGTAACATGATATACCATATACTGTATCTAAACACAGACGATGCCTAGGCAGGCTTTTGAATGCAGGAGCTGTGAGGCAGCTACAGGAATCACTGGCAGCTCATTGCAGGGTTGGTTCCAATGTTGTGTCCAGTGCTGTCAGGATGGGCTGTAGTGTCTGTGATCCTGAACTGGACCAAATGGGTTCAATAAAGAAAAGGTAGATAGACGATGAAGTGCAGCCTGAAATTGGGTCAATCATCACCTGGAGCACTTCAGGGTGGGCTGTAAGAGGAGGCAGCAGCCACTCCTCGGGGCGCCAGAGTCAGGAGGTGGAGGACAAAGCTGCTTGAGAGGAGTGGAGGGGGACTGTGTAGGGCCTGTGGGACATGGGAAGACATGCCCCACAGCTGAAGACAAAAATAAAATCTTTTTGTTCATTTTTATACTTGCCTTCGCAGTCACTCTGTGTTGGGTCGAAACCAAGAGAGCGCTTTTGCAACTATATATTGTCACAGGAGGCTGGGGGGCAGACCCAGCCGGGATGCCTGGAAGGACCAGGAGGTGGTGTATTCGTCCTCTGGGCCACGAGGAGGCAACCTCCCTGGATCTGGAGAGGACCACAGGAGAGAAGCAAGGAGGCTCAAACCCGTTGGGGCCCATGGCCACCGCCAGGTAGCGCCCAGAGCCTCATGGAACCCGGGAAACGTTCACTTCCGCCACACCCGGGAAGATGGAGGAAGATCCTTCCAGGGACGCCCGGAGTGCTTCTGGGTGCAAGAGCGCACTTCTGCCACACCAGGAAGTACTGCCAGAAGGACGTCATCAGGCACCTGGAGCACATCCGGGTGGAAATAATAGGGGCCGCCTCTCTACAATCAGGGAGCTAGAGTCGGGAGTGGGAGCAGGACAAAGCTCCTGTGGAGAGAGGAAAGGCGGCCCATGGACAGTGAGAGAAGCCCGGAGTAGGGGTGATTGGTGCTGGGAGCACAGCGTGTTGTGTGGGGCTGTGGTATTTGTGCTTAAACAAACGTGTACCTTTTGATAAAGATGTGGTCTCAGTCTGATGGGGTCCGGGTGTGTCTCACTATATATATATATATATATATATATATATATATATATATATATATATATATATATGGGTGTATGTGTAGATGGTGACCCGCTGACTTCTCTGTAGGCAAGCATAAAGGATTTGAACTTAATATGTGCTACAACAGGGGGCCAATTTAGTGATATGAAAAGAAGAGAGACATGTGCCCACCTGCCCCACTCCCTTCGGTTTGACATAACCTAAGCATGTTAGATGTAGTGAGGACTTTTACAATTCCAATGCACACATTAAACAGATCAGGATTCAAACACAAGTCTCTGGAGCTGTAAGGCAGAAGTGCCAACCTATGTATCCCCTTGCAGCTCAAATTGTGACTATTTCATTATTATGTATTTCTTAGTAATAATTAAATAATAAAATATTACCATATACCTATCAAATGTGATCACATGACCATGAGATACTTAGCTAATAATTGAATATCAGCATCATTTCAATAATTAAATTATTTCACTATGACAAAAATATGTCAAATAATTATGAGATACTTCTTTCATAATAATATATACACTTCATAATTTCAATAAGAATAACATCACAGCGATTCAATTTATTCAAGTAAAGAGTACTTTTAGTTAGAGCAAGATTTACATATTGCAATAATAGAAATATATTTTAATAGTTATAGGATGCTACCCTCGAATAACAATATATATTACCTCATTTCAAGAATCATAAAATCAAGGTATTATTTAATTAGCGATATACCTCCTTGTTACCAGAGGTTCGTCAAAATAAGAATTATTTCATAATTATGACATGTCTTGACTCAATTATATGTGGTTCCTTAATATCCAGATGTTTCAGTTATAATTGGTATCCTGTAAATATAATATTGCAAAACTATACTATAAAGAGAAGTGCAAAATTACACAAGAATCATTTTTAGGTGCCGGAAAATTCGTTTCCATAGCCTTAAAGCTATGCTTGAGGACTGAATGATGTCAGAGATGGCTGGGGTGGTGACCCAGCCGGGACGCCCAGGAGGACTGGAGGAGGGCTTGCGCCTTCCCCAGACCATGTGGGGGCGACCACCCTGGTACCTTTGGGGGCCACGGGTACAGAGCTTTGAAGCTCCACCCTGTAGGGGCCCATGGTCACCCCAGGGGGTGCCCCTGTGCCTTTGGAGCCCTGGACCTCAGCACTTCCGCCACACCTGGAAGTGCTGGGGGGAAGAAGAGAGGGGACACCCGGAGTGCTTCCGGGGATGCAGCCGGCACTTCCGCCACACGGGGCGTGTCCGTGGAAGATTGCCGGAACCCACCTGGAGCACATCCGGGTGCTGTAAAAGGGGCCGCCTCCCTTCAGACAAGGGCTGGAGTCGGGTGAGGAGAGGACTAAGCAGGAGAAGAGAGTGGAGACGGTCCAAAGGAGAGAAGGCACTGTGTTGTGGCCAGGACTTTTGTGGGGTTTGTGGCACCTTATTGAACTGTAAATATTGTAAATAAATGTGTTGTGGGTGACATGAACGTGTCTGCCTGTCTGTGTCCGGGCCAGCTTCCACAGAGAGTATATGTAATATTAAGTGTCAGAAATGAAATCTTTTTCATTTCAACTGTATTTTTAATTTTAATATACACACAGTGTATACTTCAGACACCAAATTCACTCTGGACAGCCTGCAGTGACCCTCTGACTAAGCCTTAAGCCACTGGAGTGTCACTGTTTTTCACCCAGTGTAATGGTTTAAGATCCATTAAAATCCATTATTTCCAATTCTTGTAGCCAGTTGAAATGTTTACATTGGTTAATAATAATAGAATATTGTTTTACCTTAGTTTTCAGTGTACCCACAATGAACATTAAAAAATATCAGGATTCATAAATTCCATTTCTGTTACATTGCAGAAATTGCACCATACGATGTATGTTTTTTCACCCCAAATTAGATTTCAATTAAAAAGCTTCACATTGTTATCTAATGCTTAGCATACAATGTGTCCCTAAGCCTAACCATAATCTAGAGAATATAGGTATAGAAAATGCATGTGCAAAGTCTTTTTCGGGGGGCTACTGCTCAAAGTGAAAAAACTTCATCTTTTTGACACCTACTGGAAACAGCAATATCTACAGTATATGGAGAATTTAAAATAAATTGTGACTTATGACACTTTATTATTACAGGCAAATCTAATAGAACTGTTATACTTGAATAGTTTATTTTCATATTTATACATTTTCACGGTTTTGGCTGAAATGTTATTGCCTGTAGTGGTAAATGCCCACACTAAATCATGTGTATGGCTTAAACTATGAATGATGCCAGGGGAAGTTTAGGAAGACTAGCTGTGATTGTAATTACTGATAAATAAAAACAAAATTGAGGTGCTGTGAGGCACGCATTACATTTAGCCACAAAAGCTGAAGGGCATCATGAAGGGAAAGAGCAAGAGAATGGGGATACGTGGGTGCAGAAAATATGGTTTCTCTCTTTTATTTACTTATTGCTTATATTTCATATGTGAGGGAATGGAGTGACCTGCTTGCATTGGTGATCACAAGTGGGAATACCTGTCTGTAGCAACATAGTTTATATGTTATGGCCCAAGTCCCTTGTCTTCTGAGCCATTAAGACTAGTCATCGGGCAGTTTAAATAGACTAATTTCCAACTTCTAAAATGATATTTGGTGTTTGCTACAATGTGCTTGTTATGGACATCTTTGTAGCTTTTTGGCTCAGTTCAGTAAAGTACAGTATAATAGTTAAATGGGTGGCGTTGTGGTGCGAATAGATGATTCTAAGTTGCCTGGTATGAGTGGGTGCCCTGCAGTGAGTGGCACACAATTAAGTGTATTTAAAAATGGATGTATAAGGCTGGAAAATAGATATAATATTATTTGAATTGTATTAATTATGTCATTCTTATTCATGTAATATTACAAATCCTACTCTTCCTACACTCTTAAAAATAATGGCAAAAATCAAAGTAGTTCCTCTGAGTGATGCAACAATTCCCTTAAAGAACCATCCACATGACGGTTCGAGAAAAAATATTTATTTATTTAGATCTGTAACAGATTTCACAAACAGCAATGAAAAGAACACAGGCCAAATCCAGTTTTGTTTCTTTTTATCTGTTAGTAGTCTACTATGCATTCAAGATTTAACTTTCACAACGTATTATAACATTTTCAAAGACCAAAGAACCAAATTCATATTCAAAGAACAGGTCCTGGAATTAAATGGTTGTCTGTCAAGCAATGACTCCATGAAGAACCACACACACCCAAGTAAAATCCCACTAAAGAACTGTTATTTCAAGAGTATAGGAATTTAGCCCATTTATTTTTTTGTGCTACACCATTAAAAATAACTGTTCTTTAATGGGATTTTATGTTTTTTTTTTTTGGTTGTTTTTTTTTAATTGGGTTGTATGGTTCCTCTTAGCTCCATTGCTTGACAAAGCACCATTCCAATCTGGGAACAGTTCCTTCCTTCCTTCCTCCTTGTGCTTTAAACAAGTTCCCATTAATTTATGGTAGGCTAGCAAGACACCAACAGAGTAAGAAAACCTGGACTTAGCCTGTATGTATGCACCGAGAATCCATTTCAAATCATGACTCTCTGGTATTTCACAAATCTGTTACCATCTCTTCATGGTTATTTACTATAAGAAGCTTGTTACATCTAAATAAATAAAGTTTTTTTCTGGAACCCTCATGTGATGAGTTTTTGGGAACCAAAATTAGCTCCCGTGTGGCATCGCTCTGAAGAACCACTCTGACACCTTTATTTTTAAGAGTATACTAAGGGCATTACTGGTTTAATAATTGACACTTCCAATTTCCTAATACAGTTATTCCATTTCAGTCTAACAAGGAAACAATTAGTCCACATTGAGGCATATAAGGGGTTTCCACTCCTTGCTGCTGGGATACCAACCCAAAGGCCATCTTAACATATGGGCACAACAAGCACTGGCTGGGGGTCAGTGGAGTACAGGGTCTCACAAAGTTTCTGACGTCTATGTATGTTTCTATTTTTCTATCAAAACAGGGGCCCCAATGCACTATTTTGCATGGGGGCTTATGAAGCTGTTAAGACGGCCCTGGGCAGTCCCAGCATACTATCTGTGCCAATGGCCCTCCATGCCAACTTCCTGGCTGTGACAGGGTACACCAGGCCTATCTTCATTACCATACAGTATAATGGCCTGCCAATAAGGTAAGGAAATAGTGTCCATCCCAGCTGGGATTCAAGTCCATCCATGACAGCAAATAAAGCAGTTATTTCAAAATTCACTTTCACTTATAATCTGTCACAAACTGTTTAAAAAATCACGATGTTTCATTTTTATTTTGGTCAGTTTTTTTGTAAATAAAATATACATCAATTCTTGCCATCAAGGGCCTGCAACACATTCCAAAAGACGTTATGATGGAATCATTTAGGGCCAATGATGGGTTAAAAAAAATAAATAATGAAGTTGAAACAGCTGATGTTCAACAGGTGATTGCAGTCACGCTTCTACTATAAAATATGCATCCATTAAAGACCTAGCCCTTTAACAACAGAGATGGGCTGTGGTTTGCCAATTGCACCACAAATCCATGAGAAAAGCATTTAAAAGTTTAAAAACAAGGTTTCTCAAAGACAGATTGGGAGGGATTTAGGTATTTCACACCCAACAATGCATAAGGCAATTAAAAGATTCAAAGAATCAGGAGAAACTTTGGTGTATAAAGGCATGGTTCGCAAACCTAAGCTGAAAGTCCAGGGACCGCCGATCCCTCGGACAAGAACTTGTAAAGTTGTGAATAAGGAGGTTGGTGAAGAACCGTCATTCATCAGTAAGCGATATGACCACCTGGACTCAGGAGTCCTTCGCAAACCTTTATCAATTAACACAACCCACAAACACCAGTTAGAACAGTACTGTGTAAAAAAGGAGGCTGTACGTCCAGAAGCGCCGTTGACTTCTCTAGGCTTGGAGGCACCTGGGATGAACAGTAGAAACATGTTGTGGTAATGCACACTGTGTACTCCAGATCAAGGACCATCCAGACTGTCACCAGTATCAAGTCCAGAAGCCAGCATTTGTGATGGTATGGGGTATTGTCAGTGCCCTGGGTAAGGGTAACTTGCACTTCTGTAAAGGCACCACTAATGCTGAAAACTACTTACTGTGTGGCGCATTTTGAAATGCACAATGCAATAATGAAAACCCTCTACTTTTGCACATCTTAAGACCTGTTCACATGAAGATTGGGGCAAAATTACACCTTAATAAACAGTTGTCTTCAGTTACTGAAACGTTTATTATGCGCTGTGAGAATGAAAGGCAACGTTACACATTTTTAAATTCTTTACTGTCCAAACTTTTTCTGGAATATATTATAATAAGTATAAAATAAGCGTTTAGTTTTGAAAAAAATCATTAGCTGTTATGTGAAATAATGGGCTGTTATATTGTTTTCACGTCAAAGATCATCTGGCTTTCCTTTTTTATTTGCACTTTACAAAATATCCCAGCTTTTTCCGAGTTGCGGTTGCCTATTTTACTCTTTTTAATGCTACAACACCCCGTCGTTTTTTCCTGATAGTTATCCATTGGTCTATCGTTTTACAAGCCTGCCTAATACAATTCATGTTTGCGCAGGGCAAAACAGCCCCTGAATGGGACAGGAGCAATGACTCGGATAGATAATGCCCGTTTACATGCTAGAGAAGCATTACAAAAGAAAAGCTAAAATTGTAATGTCATACATAAGACATCTTCTTTCTTGTGTGATTAGTTAATACTTCATTTTTTGTATTTTTACAGTTTCACTAAAGTGTTAGGGCGGCACGGTGGCTCCCTCGCAGTTAGGAGACACGGGTTCGGTGCCTCCCTGCGTGGAGTTTGCATGTTCTCCCCGTGTCTGCGTGGGTTTCCTCCCATGGTCCAAAGACATACAGGTTAGGTGCACTGGCGATCCTAAATTGTCCCCAGTGTGTGTGCCCTGCAGTGGGTTGGCACCCTGCCCGGGGGTTTGTTCCTGCCTTGCGCCCTATGCTGGACTGGAATCGTACATGATCAATCCCAACATCGAAGCAAAACAATAATATAAAATTACGATAAATTAAGCTACGTTTAATGCCCATTTTAAGTCATTACCGCCACACATTCAAATTTGAGGAAAAAAATTACGCTGAAACGAAAAAAAACTTATTTTAGGGTAAAATGGAGCTGATAACCAGCCAGCCATGTTCTCTTAATTAACACGCACCAACCGAAACACGAAGCAAATGGTTTCTGGGTGATTTAACGTATCCAGGACATTCTCTAAGTTTCTTCCGGCCCACATATGAGTGGTCAGAATTTCTGTCAATCTAGTTGTCACCGCCCATTTCATTATAAAGACGCCTGGTTGGGTGGTTTTTTTTTTGTTCCTTGTCCCACCTCCCTTGTGTGTAATGTCGGCAAGTTGCTGTATCTGTTTGTTTGAGGTCTGCCGTTCTTCTGCCTTGGTTCATGGAACAGTTTGAATAATGAAGTTCACAATGAGTATACGTGTAAAGAGGTGAGTGTTGCATCGTAATATAGACGTCTTATCAATAAAACTCATAAGTCCTACTTTTTTGTTATAAATGTGTCAGTTATTGTTAACTTCGTACTAACATGCTGTACCTTGTGCAGGGCACTCGCCATGTGCTCGTGTTTTACTTTGGGGTGGAACTTCTTGTTGTTTGGTCTGGCGACTGGCTGCTGTGCTGCTGATACTTCTGTGTAATGGCCTTGTGCACTGCAGCCCCGCCTTGACCTAGAGCATGGTGGGATAGCCCGCTGAGGCGTCCCGTGCAGCCGCAGGTGTGGGCGCCTCCTGAGCACTTTAGCGTCTGTGTATACGGCTGTGCACAATCCTATATCCTAGGCAGCGCCGCATCGTGGTGTTCACTCCGTTAACTTGAATACGTTTGTCCTTTTTCTGGCAGCGTTCATGTGCCGCTTGGTTTTTGTATGTGTTTGACACCTGTACCCTTTTGAGCGCTGGGTTAAGGTCTTGAGTCACTTTTTTTCTCAACGTTCTCTACATGTGCTTGTAGTCTAATCTCTTATTTTGAAAATTCTGTTTCTGAACTTGCATTGTCATTTTTCCAGGAACTCGTGTCTGAGCGTCAGGAAAGATAAGGACAAAGTGCAAATTTTATTATACTTGGGTTCTTAATAGATAACAAGCTTATTCCAGGGAATCCTTCTCTTGGGACAGCCTTTTTTTAAGTTGGCAGTGGTTCAGTGGGGGCATTTTACAGGACTGGATTGGTTAAATTGTCCATGATTTTTGATTACTCCAGGTCATCAGAAAACGCTACCCCTCTTCTACTGCTTGTACTTGTATAAGTCAATTTACTAGTAATGCTATTAGATTTTTGCAAGAGTTCACATTATTGCCCTTGGCTATAAATTAAATGCTGCATACATGAGCTTTTTTAAACCTTGAAAGGCACCTTCAATTTATGAAGGTGTGAAGATTAGTTAAGGAAGAGTTAATATTACTAATTTTTTAAATAAGTGTATCTCTACCCTAATGGGTGTAAAGTTGCCGGTCAGTCTTAACTTTAAACTGAGGCTTGAAATGACAGTCCTGTTTCCTGTGTGCTTTTTGATTGCCCAAAAGTCCTTATTTGTCAGATCTGTCTTCTGTAGATCAAAAAAGATTTCAGTATGTTAATGGACAACTAGCCTTTGCCTTGTCAGTCCTTTTGTATTCGCAGTCTTGGTGGAAATGTCCCATTTATATAGCTACAAATAAGATCTTAATTTTTGTAACCTTTGCTATTTAAATGCAGTAAATTGCCCCAATTCTTTATCTATTAAGTGTATCATTTTCAAATTTGGTTTCTGTGTAACTGCAACCGGTCAACTGAACTATTTTTAAAATGAAGACAACTTTTTTTTTCCCCACTAACTACCTACCAAACACACACCAGTAACGAATAAAATATGTGCACTAAAGTGTAAGTCCAGGGTCTCCAGTTCATGAGTGATACTTAGAATTCTCTAGAATCCTAAAAAAACCTAAACTTTGCATTTCTTGATCAGAGTTGGGATGACAAGTCTGCCTTAAAGTGCATCATAAAAGCTTTTCTACCAAGCAGACACCTGTCTTATACTATACCAGCTAACAAGTTTTAAATTGTTAATTTATGTACTGCTATGCATGGTTTTAGCGTGTACTTTGCTTACAAAATGACCAATATTATTACAAAGTAACAAAGCATGTATTAGAAATGTTGATCTTAAAGCTGATGCAAGAGATTTAACAGCACTTACTGGTTTAAAAAACAAATTATTTTGTTTTGTGATACAACACTGTTCTTTCTCTTTAAACAACTTGCAAAGTTTAATGTCCGGTTAGGTTGGGGAGCATGCACTGCCGTGTGTTGCCGCACCCACCTTGCAACAAAACCGCTCGGGATCTTGATTGGCCGCCCTCCAGAGATGACCATCTGCTGTGGCCTTGGACAGCCCTTTAGCCTGGTCCAGCCACTTGGATTCTTTGAGCCGGATCACCCTCAGGAGAGTCATGTCCTATGGCTGTAGGGCTGTAACTAATGAGGCAATCTATCATTCGAGCCACAGAACCACCACTTGTTTGACACACATTGAAACCAGTGATGCCTATTTGAGAGCAATTTAATGCCCTTTATTTCATTTGTGTGGGAAAATTAGCTGGCTCTCCAATTGCAGACATTTATAAATGCTTGCTGAAAATGTGGTCAACACAGCATCAAATGTAAAATTCACTGGTCACATGTGACTCTCTAACTGCCGTGAAGTTTTCTGAAAGTTTGTGAATTAGCATGGCTTTTTTTTTTTTTTTTTCACTTTGAGTCTTGCATAGGCATATTAAGTTGTTGAGCAGAGTTTTGAAAGTTCTTGGTCTAAAATATCACTGTGCAAAAGGTATGGAAGCATTTGCCTGAGAAGATATCTTGGAAAGAGCAATAATACTTAGTTGAAAAAGGCTTCCATCCATTGTTCAGCAGCCTGCAGTAAAGGGTGTGGCAAGAGTCTAGTTAGGGCTGCTTGAGATTCCTTACTCAAGGAACATGAGAGAGATGACACATTAACCAGGTTTCCATCTAAGGAGTTTTTGCAAAAAAATATTTAGCGCTTCAAATTTTAGCGGATAGAAATGCTAATTATCGATATAATGTTGTACATGTCGACATTTTTCCGTTTAACTTTAGCGCATAAATTCCATATCGATACCAGATGTCGCAAAAACTACATTGGAAATACTGTCTGGCTTTAACACAAATGTGTCACATGATACATTTTCATCACATGCAATCAAAACGAGAATAGCGGAGCGGTTCGCATGGTCTGATGAAGAGACTCGTTATTTCTCGGAATGAGCCAATGCAGTAGTGGATAGGCTGGGTCTCCTGCTACTAAAAGGGGTACCTGAACTCCCTCCACATCAACTGTAGCCTGGGGGTGTCTCTCAGGATGTCTAAATACAAAAACCGCAAAGGTAATTTACTGTGCCAGTAAAATATTTAATAAACCGTGTGTTTCATTATCTAAACTTTTTTCTTATTAAATGGCAGATGTTTTAGCATATGAGAAATTCTCTCTAACTTTAGTGTTTTTTTGATTAAACGTCTATTTTGTATGTATTCAAATTTCAGTTTTAATTAAAGCTTAAGGGAAGCAGGTTACAGTACTAATTCAGTTATCCCACTGAGAAGGGATGTTGAAAGGTAGGCTCACCTGTACAGATCTGATGCTGCATCATGGGCACTTCCAGGCATGCCAATGCAAATGTCTCGTTTATGCACCGGTCATCAACAAGGTCCTGGAGAACAATAGATGGCCACCCTTTTTAGATTAATGTAATCGCGGTAGTCTTCCGTCAGGGGAAGAATAGGCACATGCGTGCCATCCAGCACACCGTAAATCTGTGGCACAAGATGCACCAAGGAATTGCAGTATGCAATTTCATTGGCCTCTGCTACAGTCAGAAGTCTAACGCCGCATTAATTTTTCTTTAATAGCGGTGCACACAGCATATACACCGATGGACGGTAGTTTTACTAACCCCGAAAGTTTCTCCAACTACTCTATACTCGGCGCAGGTTGCCAGCTTGTAAAGGGCGATGGCAGTCCGCTTTTGGGTTAGAACCGGTGGTCGGTGACAACCTGTGATGGGCGCAACATCAGGACTGAATCCACACACCATCTCGAACGTCGGCCGTGTCATTCTAAAATGTTGCAGCCAGAGATTTTCTGTGAAGTGTCTCCCCACCACCTCCTCCCAGAAGGTCTTATTCTGTCGTCTCTCCCATACCTGTGGGTTTCATCGCACTGGGTTACTTTCTTCAAGCTCTAGGGCTATCGGACAAGCAACTGCTTCATTCTGCTGTCTTCGGATATTATGTACAATTCCAATTTGTGAAACTGAAATAACAGTAAGCTGGCAAATTTCAACAAACTGTCAATCTCTCCATTTGTTTAGTAGAGGGGGTGTAACGTGGAAAACAAAAGGTAGATAATTTGTGACATACTATGTATGGAAACGGCTGAAGGGCAGATTTTCTTTCACGATACAACCACTTGTGTGACAGTTTGTTTTGGAGGGCATGACGTCATCACGCACACCATTTTATCGATAAAAGGCCAGTTGGATATTCTGTATTTACGTATATTCTGTTTAAAAAGTCGCAAAAAACTGGATGGAAACTTGGCTATTGACTTTCAGCGATAAGTAGTATTTGGCAAAGTCTGAAGTAATTTTCATGTAATTGGGGCAGCCCACTTTAGCAGGATTTCCAGGATACTTTTACAGTAAATAGCCTAGAACTCCATTTTAAAAATTCCCTTTACTTCCTGATGTGCACCAGTTATAAACTGATTTTGTTTCTACCAAGAACAGAGTATATACTGTAGTAGACCTGGCCAGCTTTCTTCCTCCTCATAATCCTGACTGGTGAATCACTGTATTTAGTACAACAGCCTGGGCCTCGAATGCATACAGTGGCTTATATTGATTGGTTCAATTTTGGTTCCTCTTGTAGGTTATTCTTTGGTCAACTCCATTTTCCTGGTAAGTGCTTTACTAGTTCTCAGCTACCTGCCTTGTGAACATTGGAACCACTTGAATTGCACCCATGTTTTATCTAATGGTTTATAGTACATGTTTAAATGGGTTTTTTTATGGGTAGGAGAGATGTAGCTAGAATCTTAACCAAAATTCAGGATGGGGCCATGAGACCATTAATGTTAGGGGTCCATTTTTGTCAGGGCATTTTTCCTACTTTTAATTCTGTTATGAACCTCTTGGTGGGTTGGAAAACCAAACCATTTTGAGTTGATTTCTTGTCTTTCATTTTTGTTTCAGATGAACAAAATTGCCGTTGAAGAGCTTGAAGTGCTGCACTGTCAATTTCTAGAGGGGTTTGACGAGGATGACCTCAAACACAAGCTTGTTTTGAGATCTTATCTGCTGGTGACCCGCACTACGTTTAATCATCTGTGTGCCTTGAGTATTTCTGCACACTTATGGGTTTTAATCATACTTTAGAACTGTTACTTTGAACGTTGAGGTCCACTTTCTGTCATTTCTAACCTATTTCCACCTCCCCTTCTACCTTCATTTCAGATCTGTTAAAGTTGGTAGTATTGGTGCTTTTTCTGTTTTTCTCTGGTCACTCTTGCCAGCTTTGAAACCAGGGATGACTATGTTCAAGATTCGGTGCAAGACAAATTAAATTCTACACACCCTTAAGTAATATGCTTAGACAAGATATTTAGTATTATGAATAAACTGATTATGGAATAATGTGCATAGCCTGATCTGTAAAATAACATAGCATTATGCATGTGGAATGACCCAATATAAAATGGGGTAAAGGTGAGAGACAGTTCTTTTGTATTCTGATGTCTGGCTTTTGCACCCTATGCTATATTATAAAATATATTTTTTTTAAATAAACATTTAATGATTCAAGCAGTGGTAGTCCACTCCTGGCCAGGGCTGTGGAGTTGGTAGATAGATCCTCCAACTCCTCTAATAGGCTAATGTATTTTCCATGTTGATTGAAGGAAGGCAACATACACCATTTAACCACAGAACTACTAGCTAGCCATTGAAGACCTTTGCCTCCATCAGTGCTTGTGTAAGACAAGCAGCATCATAAAGGACCACAGCCGTCCATCACACCAGCTGTTCTTGTTACCGTCTGGATGCTCTGACTACAAGACTTAAGAACAGTTTTCCTCAACAGCAACACCTGAACACTTACACTTGCATTACATCTACATTGCACTACTCGCACACAAACTGTACCTGCATACACTCGGAATACTGATTGGAATATCCATCTGTACTTCAAAAACATTATCTGTGCAAGAACCGTCATTTGTACTTGCTGCCTATTCAAGTCATATTGCTCTAACTACTTTTAAAATGTACACTATTTTATATAGCTAGTCTATTTAACTTGTAATTTTTTAATTTTATTTTTTTTAGCTTTATTGGATCTAGGCTGAGTGACTTGTTAATATACACATTTCATTGTATGTTGACCCTGTGTTAACCTATATGACAAATAAACCTAAACTAGGAAGCTCACTCTCTACCATATTGGCCAGTTTAAACAAAAGACACATCAGGCCGTAGCACACACCTTCACCTCCTCATTACACTTGTTTACACAAATGAACGTGTTAAACACATTACATCTGAAATAAAATGAAAACACTTTTTGTAATGTACCATAACCCAGATTACAATATGAATGTCCGGTTGTATAATAGCTCAGCTGAACTTCACACTAGTAGTAACACATCTATGCACAGGGCTTTATTCTTAAATCAGAGGTACTTATGACTATTTGTAAAATGGGACATTTGAATTTGCTGTCATTTTATTAGTTTAAATTTATTAGGAGTCGGTACATTTTTGTCAGTGCCAGGTACCCAAAATTGTCTGACTCCAACTTCACAGCCCTGCTCCTGGCAATAGTCTACTTTGTCTTTCTGTACTCCATTCTTTCTACTTTGTATTATATTTCTGCTTTAAAAAATAAAACTTCCACTGGACCTCTCGACTCTCTAACGTCTACTTGTTTCCATCAGATGCTATTTGCTATGGTGGTGTTTACTGCAAAATGCAGGTTTTGTAGCAGTCTGCCTTGACCTCTTGATTTGATTCTCCTTTTTACAGTGATTGTCTGTCTTCCATTTATTAGGTTTTGAGATTGGGCTAAAGGTAAGGCAATTGGTGACATCCGTGGGGCTTTTTGGGTCAAACCAAATGTGCATTCTGGTTGCATTTTAAGCACTATAGTACTAGTTTTTTAAATGCCTGAAGTTCCACCAGGGTAATGTATTCCCTGTAGGCCATTGGTTTGTTTCTGTCTTTAATCCAGTGTCTCGGGGGCAAGGCTTGTTTAATGACTTAACTACTGCTGTTAGAGTTGACTCTTATTAGGATAACATGGTTTTTAAACACCTTGCAGTCGGCAAACATCCTGCACTATTCATACTTGAGCAATCCAAATAGTGGTACACCTCTACCAATCACTGAATTAATCTGTACTCATGTTGAAATTGTACAGTGGAATCTCTGTACACATACAACCCAGTTTATGACTGAAAAGTTTGCCAAACATTTGCCTTAGTTCACGACCACACACTCGATATATGAACAAGCCAGTTTCCCTTAGTTGAGGTTATGCAGGGGTTGGATATTCCAACAAAATGACCCAAAACGCAGTTCAAAATCTACAAAGGCATTCATGCAGAGGGAGACGTACAGTGTTCTGGTATGGCCGTCAGTCCCCTGACATGAATATCATCAAAAAATCTATGGGATGATTTGAAGCAGGCTGTCCATGCTCTGCAGCCATCATATTTAACTGAACTGGAGAGATTTTGTATGGAAGGTGACAAATACCTCCATCCAGAATCCAGACACTCCTCAAAGGCTATAGGAGGTGTCTAGAGGCTGTTATATTTACAAAAGGAGACTCGACTAAGTATTGATGTAATTGCACAATTTAACACCCAACTTGAACTGGCCATTGTCCACAACAGTCCAACCATGCTATAGATTTGCATAAAACTAAACCAAAAATATCAATTGGTGTATTTGTATTAATGTAGGATCTTGAAGACCTGTACCTTATGCTTACACTCTACCTGAAGTGTTTTAATACTACTTTAAATGGTAATGCTGCTGTTAACAGTAAGTTTGTCTAAACATTTTAAAATAAGGTTGAGTCTGATAGTTGTCAGTTTCCTTTGTTGGCTTAATTTTTTTTTTTTTTAAGACATATATTCTTTCCAGATAGAAGGTAACCAGGCCTCTAGTGCTAGAGGGATAATTGCTTAAAGATGTAGCTACTTTGGAAGCAGTGCTCTGGTATTTCATTACCACTTTTCAAAATGTAAACGACCCTTTGAACTGCTGATATTGAATTTTGCAAGCCCTGTTTTTACAAGGGTGATTACTGCTATTCTGCAATGCTGAGTGAATTTTAAGTAAGCAGCAGGGGGTAAGAAGAGTTTGGTCATCTGAAACTGTCGTACTCCATAGTATAAGTTGTTATAGCAATGCATGTTTTGTCCGAATATCTAAGCCCTGAATACATTTATTTTTTTGGGGAAGAACTGAAATCCTGAACTCATTTGAAAACCAGCAGCCTCGACCAGTATTTTTTGCTTTAGCGTTGGAACTGAAATGTGATCAAGGTGTTAAATTGAATAAATTAAAACATGTTGTTGGCAATAGCTGCTATAATGTATGAAGAAATAATCATGGGTTCAGATTTAATTATCAAATGTTTGAATGTTCAGTTTATAAGTGAATATCCCATATTAAAGATAAAAGCAAAATTTGCATTAAGCATTTACTTACAGATGAAACAAGTTTTGGTTTTCAGCTAATGAATAGTGACTTGTTTTGTGTGTAGTGGTGCCCGGCCAGGAGGGCGTGTGCCTCCTCCCCAGACCGAAAGGGGGTGTCTGTCCTGGTTATACTGGAGGCCTCGGGTAGAGGGCTTGGAAGCCCAGCCCTGTAGGGACCTGTGGCCACTGCCAGGTGGCACCCCAGTGCCTGATTATCCCAGGAGCCCGGCCCTTCTGCCACATGGGGGTGTGTCCACAGGAGATTGCCGGGAAGCAGCTGGAGCCCATCTGGGTTCCTATAAAAGGGGCCACCTCCCTCCAGTCAGCAGTGGATGTCGGGTGGAAGTGGACAGAGCTGAAGAGAGGACTGGAGGTGGCCAGGAAAGAAAGGCACAGGAACTGTGAGCCCTGGACTTTGGGGAATCGGTGCAGCAGACACTGGGGTTTGTGGTGCATGTTCAATTTGTAAATATTGTAAATAAACAGTGTGTGGTGGAACTGTTGTCCGTGTGTCTGGGTCAAAGTTCTGTATATGTATAATACTCCTTGCAATTTTAAATAGGATGTGTATGTAATTTTGCTTCCCTAAAGTTTACTTTCATTTACTGAATTGAGTGCACAATTCCTGCCTACATCAGTACTTCTATCAAGTGGCTTTATTTGAGTAAGACTGCACCAAGTACAGCCACCTAACACATCCTTTCACTTCTGGAGATGTGAATGTGCTTTTGGGGGAGAGTAGTTCCATTTTAGTTTAAACTTTTGTAGTTCAAGCTGCAAATCATGCAGGAAGAATGCCATGTCCTCTTGTTCATCAAGCAAAGTACTTGAATACTTTTGTTTGCCCACACTGAAGTGTTTGCATTTTTCACTGATTAGAATTACTTTACGATGGATACACCTACAGAAATATCTATTGTAACGAGCTTTTCTAGCAATATAGTGAAACCTTTCATGTGCTGCAGTGTTTTCAGTGGAGTGTTGCAGGGAAAGACTGATTTCCTGACATGCTATCCAGTATTTGTATTTATTTAATAGGTGGTGTCTGTATGTCTTTGTTGCAGCCAAAGTTTAATTTCCTGTTAAGTCTGCTTTCTGATTTTCTCCTCACCCAATGTAATTCGTGTTGTGGTGACCCTAAAGAAGCGAATGACTATAGGTAACCATAAACTAAATGGACTAAACTGGTTTTGATTCTAACTTTTCAATACGATGTTTGGGCCTAACATATTTTAGGAAGTCCTAACTTGCCCCATCTTTTTAAATTCCCACTCACTGAGAAGGCTCTGTGTAACAGCAATGTGTACAGAATCGGGAAAGCAGCAATGCGTTGGCTGCCGAGTAGCTCTGGGGCTCATCTTGCTTGTAAGGCTGGCTCTTGGAGGGAATAAAGCCTGATGAACTGAATGGTCTCATTTTTCATGTTCACATGTATTCCTTTTACTTTTTATTGCCTTTAGACTTCAAGAAATGTGTTTAATTTCTTTCCTCGCTCATTTAAGTGAATTTTGACTTTTTGCCAAAGTTTACTGCTAATAGATATTACATTTACTCCTGTGTCTTTAAAAGTAAGTGCTGAAAATGGCAATTAAGAGCTGAGAAGCTTTTTAGTAAAATAAACGGTGGTGGTTTGTGCACCAGTGATTTGTATGGTTTAAAATTCTATTTTATTCCCTCTGTCTTGGTGTGGAATTTTTTAAAAGTATTCGTGATGACCTGCTGATCCCAGTGGCTTGATTTCTGCTTTACCTGCAGTGGCACAGACTGTCTCCTAGTAGACCTGTGCTTGAATGACCATGTTCAGGGAACAAGTCTCCTTTTTTTTTTTTTTAATATAGGGGAGAATCAATGATGCTGCTATTTGGGGGATTTTGGGAATTTATTAAACTAGTATATTGAATGCAGTTTTTATAGGTTATTACAGTTCAAATGTTGAGTTACGGTCAATTATCACTGCTATGTTAAATGTTTCAAAAGTTTATTCCATATTTTTACGTTAAGCTTAAAATATATCAGAACTGATATCCTTAATGTTGGAATTTTACTACATATGGGACGTGTGTGTGGTTCCCATAGCAGGTTGGAAGTTTTTACAAAGTGATGGCACTTTCAACTTCACTAATTGTGTGGTTAGTATTGGTGGGTGTAAGAACTTGAATGTTTCCACATCCTGCTTTGTTTTGAGCAGAACAAAAGCTGTAAGTGAAGTTCAAATGTGTTTTAAATATACATGTTATCTTGTTAAGATATCTCTGCTGCTTTGATTCCTAATTCAACCCACAGTTTCAAAGATGTTGCAGAATGAAGCTCTGTACTGCTGTTGTGCCATAAAGCAGATTAAAAGGAATTTAAGCTGTTGTGCTGTGACTTGGCTTTCTTGCACCAAGTAGCTTACACTTGGGTCATTTGCTACACCTTTAAAGGTGTGTGGGTTTTTAATTGGTCTTTAACATGCAATAAGAACTTTTAATAAAATGCCTAATGCAATATGTATGAATGTGTCAAACTTCAGCAATATGCTTTTCTTGTTATGAATAAACTTCCTGATTTTTAACACTTTTGGTCAGGTCTGTTTTCTTGAACAAATACTACGCTTAGTATATATGTTGCTGCAAAATCCTTTTTTATCTAATGTTGCATAACTGCAGGAAACAACAATTTCTCATTGCTAAATTGTTTGAAAGTGGAAATTTAAGGGCACCAGCTTCTGGTGCATTTATTTTTGTTTTTGGTGTATGATTAAATTTGAATGTCCATTTTCCCCCAACCAAGAAGATCACATTTTTAAAATAGAAGTTAAAGTTGCCACAAACCTGGAATAATGGGAATAAGACTGACCATATACACTCACCTAAAGGATTATTAAGAACGCCATACTAATACGGTGTTTGACCCCCTTTCGCCTTCAGAACTGCCTTAATTCTACGTGGCATTGATTCAACAAGGTGCTGAAAGCATTCTTTAGAAATGTTGGCCCATATTGATAGGACAGCATCTTGCAGTTGATGGAGATTTGTGGGATGCACATCCAGGGCACGAAGCTCCCATTCCACCACATCCCAAAGATGCTCTTATTAGGTTGAGATCTGGTGACTGTGGGGGCCATTTTAGTGCAGTGAACTCATTGTCATGTTCAAGAAACCAATTTGAAATGATTCGAGCTTTGTGACATGGTGCATTACCCTGCTGGAAGTAGCCATCAGAGGATGGGTGCATGGTGGTCATGAAGGGATGGACATGGTCAGAAACAATGCTCAGGTAGCCCGTGGCATTTAAACAATGCCCAATTGGCACTAAGGGGCCTAAAGTGTGCCAAGAAAACATCCCCCACACCATTACACCACCACCACCACCACCAGCCTGCACAGTGGTAACAAGGCATGATGGATCCATGTTCTCATTCTGTTTATGCCAAATTCTGACTCTACCATTTGAATGTCTCAACAGAAAATTTGTCATCAGACCAGGCAACATTTTTCCAGTCTTCAACTGTCCAATTTTGGTGAGCTCGTGCAAATTGTAGCCTCTTTTTCCTATTTGTAGTGGAGATGAGTGGTACCCGGTGGGGTCTTCTGCTGTTGTAGCCCATCCACCTCAAGGTTGTGCGTGTTGTGGCTTCACAAATGCTGCATACCTTGGTTGTAACAAGTGGTTATTTCAGCCAAAGTTGCTCTTCTATCAGCTTGAATCAGTCGGCCCATTCTCCTCTGACCTCTAGCATCAACAAGGCATTTTTGCCCACAGGACTGCCGCATACTGGATGTTTTTCCCTTTTCACACCATTCTTTGTAAACCCTAGAAATGGTTGTGCGTGAAAATCCTAGTAGCTGAGCAGATTGTGAAATACTCAGACTGGCCCGTCTGGCACCAACAACCATGCCACACTCACAATTGCTTAAATCACCTTTCTTTCCCATTCTGACATTCAGTTTGGAGTTCAGAAGATTGTCTTGACCAGGACCACACCCCTAAATGCATTGAAGCAACTGCCATGTGATTGGTTGATTAGATAATTGCATTAATGAGAAATTAAAAATGTGTTCCAAATAATCCTTTAGGTGAGTGTACATGTCAAATGAGACTGGATGGCAGGGGCCAAGCTCATCAGTTGTAATTTTGCAGTTTGTATAAATTACAGAAATCATTTGAAAAGACCATAAAACTTAAGAGGTCATGGTGCAGCTTCACCTAAGCAAGTGCAAAATGAAGCATTTAAACACATGGTTAACTAACCTATCAGGAAAGTGGCCAGGGCTTGGTAAGATTCTCTGCCAGAATGTTCGCAGAGGCAGGCAGCTCCTTTTACTCTTCCACCTGGGTGTACTTGTGGTCTTCTGTACACGTGGCCCAAAAGCACCTCCACGTGAGGTGGAAGCCAAATGAAGTAGGGCTCCCTAGTCCCAGGCAGCACCCATGAAACCCAACAGGCCTGAGTCTAAGAACTCCATTTCCCATGCTGCCCTGTGGGAATCCAAGGCAAGTGCTGTTACCTGAATGGAGGGGCTGCCATCTCATGCTCTGGGGAGGTAATGCCCTGTTCATGTGCACATCTCCAGTCCTTCCATTCAGAGGGCACCCCAGCTGGGTAAGGACACAGGCCACCCCATGGAGTGCATACCCAAGTTTTGTAAATCTGAACCCAGATCTTGGATGGTCATTCATCGTTCTGGTCAGCCAGAGCTTTGCCTGAAGTTCCCTCAATGAAGTGTTGGGTTATGCTGGCATGTGGTATGTGGCCTGTTAATTGCCCTTGCCTTTTGTGGTGATATTTTTGCAATTCTGGGATGGATAGAAAATGACCAAGTGTGGCCTTTGCTGTGCTGTGACCTGAGCTTTGAGTTAAGGCCTTATGACTTGATCAGCCATTTCTCCACCTGGATATGTGCAGCTGATTTGTTTTCATCAACCGCCCGCCTTTAGTATCATTTTTAAGTTGTGCTTTGCATCCTGCACTCTGACACCATCTCTCTCAATCTGCCTCAGGGTTTCAGTGGTGCCATTTTAAGTGTTCAGCTGTGACGAGAGGTTTTAAAACCTTGTCAAACCAGTTTAGCTGGCATTGCAGGGAAAGCCTGACACTGGAATATTTTGGACAAAATTTAAATCCGCTTTGAATTATGACCAAAAATAAAAACATGGGCGTATTCTCTCGGTATTCTTGAATTGCAGTGACGTAGCTCTCAACATGAAGTGTATATAATGAACTTAAAATTCGGCATTTGCACCTGTCAAAGTTGAGGGCGGCCTGAGTTCTGTTTAGCAAATTGTAAATAATCGGCAGCCACATGTATACGTCAAACATGGATTCTTTGAATTTAGAACTTAAGTTAAAGTGACCTCTTTGCGCGTTAATTCTTGGCAACTTTCTCTTGCACTCATATCCATTATGGATGGGGGCATTCACAATTTTGAGCCCCAAAAATTCACTAATCAAAAAATGGTACTCCTTGGTGCCCCACTTTGTGTTTGAAATAAGTTTTAATTCTTTTTTTCATAATGCATGTGGTATTGCAACAAATGAAGAGACATGTACGTTGTGACACTTAATTTTTATGCTTGCACATCGTTGTGCTTTACTAGCTGTGTAAGCCTGTACTGTAAAAAGACTGGGCTCCTAGAAATGATTGAAATAGTCCGAGGAAAAAATTGGAATGCAGAATCGGTGGTTTCATTTTGAAGAGGTGCTCGTCCCCATTGTCTATCGGGTGGTGAATTTCTCTCTCCTCGGAGGTTTTGTTTCACTGATGCACTTGTTTGTGCGTTAGCGGCTAAGCGAGATTGTCTCTGACTTGTTGGGGCCGGCTTTGAGCTTCATGCTGTAGCCTTACACTTCTGGGCTGAACAAATGGACACAGATAGGTGTGTGTATTTTCTATATATAATATATATTGTGGTACATGGCCGGCTTGTCATCCCGGCCAATACCCCCAGGCCGCCAGATGCAGCCCTCCCTGCAGTATGGAGGTGCACCGAAGACCAACAGGGAGTCGTGGACTATGTAGTTTTTATACAAGACCCTGCTGGATACCAGAGGGGCCGCAAGAGGGAGCTGCAGGGAGGACCAAAGACTTATTTGTGGCCTATGACCCGGAAGTTCGTTAAAGGAAGAGCGACGGGCTTCCGGGTGAAGAAAAGAACTTTTACCTGTCCCGGAAGTGATACAGGATCACATGGACTGGGATTGGGAACACTTCTGGGTCAGGGACTATAAAAGGGTGGAAGGGAGGCAACGCGTCTGGGAGTGGAGGATTGATTTAGTGTATTGGTTAGTGATTGTATATGAGTATAGTGGAGGAGAGGGTGCTTTGTGCACTGTGGCATTTAAATAAAGTCAAATCTTGGACTTTTACCTGGTGTCTGGAGTCGTGGACAGGGGTTCAAGGGAGCCATGGCGCCCCCTATCTGTCACAATATATATATTTTTTCATAAAGTGCCTGACCAATACCCGAGTTCAAAGAAACCCATAAATCGTCCCTCTTTATGGTGAAAAGGGAAAACGTCAAGAAGGTTTGACACAAGAACAGCCAGTCCATGCTGCCTATT
Source organism: Polypterus senegalus (assembly GCF_016835505.1). NCBI lineage: Eukaryota > Metazoa > Chordata > Cladistia > Polypteriformes > Polypteridae > Polypterus > Polypterus senegalus. Next base: position 81,752,134 of record NC_053170.1, read on the forward strand.
TTAAATGGTTTGTGTGCTTTAATTCCAACCAAGTTTCTTGTATTAGTTTTTAATTCAAGCTTATTGCTGAAAAGTGCATATTAGTTACTACAGAAAAAGACAAATCGGCAGAGAAGCACTTTCAGTCCGTGCTGCACCTGCCCACACTAGACAAATCAAGCAAATGGTTAATGCGGTTGTCCATAAACTCCTTTTGTTATAATGCTACTGAGAAAAAGTACAAGGTTTAGTCAAGAATTGAACACTTTCAAAATGCCATTATTCAGTAACCAAGTATTACAATCGTGTAGGTTCGTGTATCCTAAATCGACTTGTTTTTCTTTCTTACGAATGTTCAGTATGCACTCCTACTATTACAAGGCACACATCCATCTTTTCACCTAACTTATCACAGACCCGGTTATAGCACATCACATCTCCATAGGAGAATTAATGATTAAAGAATTTTTGAAAATGTTTATAGATTAAACATAATCAAGTATATTCTGACCATAAATAACATACTACGGTATTACATAATCCAATTCAAGGTTGCAGGAAACTGGAGCCTATCCTGGCAGCATTGGGCAAAAGGCAGTCCCATCACAGACAGCCAAATTAAAATGGAGTCCAGGTTAGAAATGCCACTTAAATTACTTGCAAGGCTTCAGGACATTACATGTGGATGCTTTGAAATCACTTTAGTCAGTACTTGCTGACTCGCTGATCCCGCATGTGACGTACCATTGGACTTGTCTTGATGTCTAGTTAAGCAAGATTTTGAGCTTTGCAGACCGTTCTCTAGCCCTCGGGGACACTTAAGATCATTTCACCCATGTAATTCACTCAAAACTAGTTCTAGTTCAGTTCCTTCTTTCTTGTTGACATCAATGCATTTTGTGGAATTCTGTGGATCTCCAGAACATTTCTGTGATTTCACCAAACTCTATAACTTAACTGCTGCAGAAAAAGCCCCAAGTATGAATCTTTATAATTTACAGACCTTTTTGTCCCCAGGTAGAAATTTGGTTATTTACAGAAACTCTTTAAATAAATACATAGATGGACAAATAAATATACACACACGCTTTGGTCAGAACACACACCATAGTAACTAAAATGGAAGAAAACTTTAAAAGAGAGAAAAGCAAACTCCTGACTTGGCAGTCCCAGTCCCACTGAATCATTATGCATTTGGTATAAAGGAGCCCCAGTAGTGTTTCTTCACACACTTGTGCCCAATAATTCGTTGGCTGAAAGTCCTCAGTGTTGGTGTGTCAGACAGGGGACTTGCATCATTGTTCATAATGGCACTTAGTTTGGTTTGAATGCCCTCCTACGATCTCTAGGGTCCAAAGTGCAACCCGTAACTGAGCCTTTTATTTGCTTGTCAATTCAGTGGCCCTCTCTTGAAGTGATGTCACCAGTCCAGTGCGCCACAGCATAGAAAAAATCAAACTGGCTACCATAGAGTTGTTGAAGGATGTCACTTCCCACAATAAAGGAAGGAACACAGTGCTGCCAGAATTGTCCAGGTGCGAAAAGGCCTTATGGAGCAGATAAAGAATTGCAACATCCACCCTGGTGTGTTTGCCTCATAGGCAGACTGCCATGGGTCTACCACAGGAGAGCTCCTATAGTCCAGGACCACCTCTCAAAGGTCATGTTGATGTGAGATGTGTCACTGGTCTGTAATAATTGGGTGAGGAAGCGCCCACCTACCTTGGAACAGGAACACAGCAGTGGCCCTTTCTGGAGCCTTAGGGATAGACCGATCAGGTGACATTAGGAACTTGAGGACTGACACCATCTGGTCCTGCAGCTTTTCCTGTGTTTAGCTTCCTCGGTTGTCTTCAGATATGCACAGTTCACACTGATGGTCAGAGGTGGACTTGTCACTGGCCATTCCATTTGACGTGTTGGGAGTTGTTGATGTAGTAGGGATGATGTGGTGAGACTGGTCATTGGAAGAATGTGATTTGTCATTCACTGTTTCAGGACCTTTCTCAGCCTTGCAGTTTACCGAAGCATTTGTGCAGTCACTGTTGAGGCTCTGCATTCAACTCTTCTTCAAGTCCCTCATCTTTTAGCACTTCTCTGCACTGAAGACCTACAAAAAACACCTTCCTGAATCTTGGCATCACTTGTTGGAGGAATTGATTTCTCAAGTACATAAACCTTAACATGCATTTTTTTTGTGTGTCCCATTGCTTTAATAGTTTCTCATATGTTCAAGTTTGGCATGCAGAGGAGGAAGCTCAACCTTCTCAGTCTCAGCTAGAGGAGTATTTACACAATATTTCTTTCTTGGAACAAGTGCGGTGCATTTAGGCCTCTCATTCTGAACATTCTTTATTCTTGCCATCTTTATTGAAGATATACGTTTATATTTATTTACTGAAAAATACAGAATTTAATGTAGCCAACCAAAAGTGCAGTCACCTTGAGATTTCCACAGATTTTCATTCCTCATATGTTACTGAAACATACTGTTTCCTAAAAGTGACTTCATGTTCTCATATCTCAGTCTATCCTGGTGGTAGCATGTGCTGTACGTACAGAAGGGAATTTATTTCTATCCCGGAGATCTACAACTTTCAAGCTGACTTTTGAGGAGTCAATAAACAAGCACCACCTATTCACGCTATGTTCGTGGGCCAGAGTCTCTATAACTGAATTATAACAAAAATAGCAGTGATTGACATTTTTCTGAGGCATGATTATTGCTAGTTGAAAACTTGATTAATATTTGTATTCCACAATGTCACTAAATGATGATAATAGGAATGTGGGTTCACAAGAGAACTAAGCCTAACAGAAAAAATCTGACCCATCACAGTCCTTGGTACAAAACTGTAGTTGACCATGCAGTGTTGTTAATGTTTTAATACATATACAGGCATATGAAAAAGTTTGGGAACCCCTCTTAATTCGTTGGATTTTTGTTTATCATTGACTGAGCTTTCATAGTAGCAACTTCCTTTTAATATATGACATGCCTTATGGAAACAGTAGTATTTCAGCAGTGACATTAAGTTTATTGGATTAACAGAAAATATGAAATATGCATCATAATAAAATTAGACTGGTGCATTAATTTGGGCACCCCACCAGAGATATTACATCAATACTTAGTTGAGCCTCCTTTTGCAAATATAACAGCCTCTAGACGCCTCCTATAGCCTTTGATGAGTGTCTGGATTCTGGATGGAGGTATTTTTGACAATTCTTCATTACAAAATCTCTCCAGTTCATTTAAATTTGATGGCTGCCAAGCATGGACGGCCTGCTTCAAATCATTCGATAGATTTTCAACGATATTCAAGTCAGGGACTGTGACGGCCATTAAAGAACACTGTACTTCTCCCTCTGCATGAATGCCTTTGTAGATTTCGAACTGTGTTTTGGGTCATTGTCTTGTTGGAATATCCAACCCCTGCGTAACCTCAACTTTGTGACTGATGCTTGAACATTATCCTGAAGAATTTGTTGATATTGGGTTGAATTCATCTGACCCTCGACTTTAACAAGGGCCCCAGTCCCTGAACTGGCCACACAGCCCCACAGCATGATGGAACCTCCACCAAATTTGACAGTAGGTAGCAGGTGTTTTTCTTGGAATGCGGTGTTGTTATGACCAAGTAACTCAATTTTTGTCTCTTCAGTCCAAAGCACTTTGTTCCAAAATGAATCTGGCTTGTCTAAAAGTGGATTTGCATACAACAAGCGACTCTGTTTGTGACGTGAGTGCAGAAAGGGCTTCTTTCTCATCACCCTGCCATACAGATGATCTTTGTGAAAATTGCACTGAATTGTACACCGATGTACAGATACACCATCTGCAGCAAGATGTTCTTGCAGGTCTTTGGAGGTGATCTGTGGGTTGTCTGTAACCATTCTCACAATCCTGCACATAAGCCGTTCCTGTATATTTCTTGGCCTGCCAGACCTGCTGGGTTTAACAGCAACTGTGCCTGTGGCCTTCCATTTGCTGATTACATTCCATTGAAACTGACAGTTTAAACCTCTGAGAGAGCTTTTTGTAGCCTTCTCCTAAACCATGATACTGAACAATCTTTGTTTTCAGATCTTTGGAGAGTTGCTTTGAGGATCCCATGCTGTCTGTCACTCTTCAGAGGAGAGTCAAAGGGAAGCACAACTTGCAATTGACCACCTTAAATATCTTCTCATGATTGGACACACGTGTCTATGAAGTTCAAGGCGTAACAAGCTAATCCAACCAATTTGGTGTTGCAAGTAATCAGTATTGAGCAGTTACATGCATTCAAATGAGCAAAATTACACATTTTTGCACAGCCAGTTTTTCACATTTAATTTAATTTCATACAACTAAATACTGCTTCACTAAACATTTGTGTTCGGAAAACACCCCAGTACTCAGATGATCCTAGGAAAAGAAAGACATAACCACTGATATCTTTTTTGTTGAAAGGAGAGTAGATTATAATGCAGGCTGACAGGGGTGCCCAAACTTTTTCATATGACTGTATTTGAAGTATTAACACTCTAATGGATCACATTGGTCTGGTATCCCAAATGTGACTGAACAAGGATTCTTACTAGGCTGGAAGGACTGGGGGTACTCATAAATATTTCTTTATCCATAAAGGCTAGGTGGCAGCCTCCCTATATTAGAATTCCCACAAGGGCACCCACATTGCACCATGAGGGGCCACCAGAGGGGAGCTGAAGGAATTGACAATTGATCTCTACATTTTGGGACTTATCCTAGTATCTCCTCCATGATCTTGAGGCTCTACTTGGAAATGCAGCAAACCTTCTTGCGACAGCACGTATGAATGCACCATCCTGGAGGAGCTGGACTACCTGTGCAACCTGAATTAGCTGCAGGTACCTCCGTATGCTACCAGAAGTGACAAGGACACTAGCAAAACGCAAAACTAGAGAAGAATCGACCAGGGAGCATAAGGAGAGAGCAACTGCCTGTAGCCACCAGCTGCAAAACCATTCCCTATTTGGGGGTTGTCCTGCTGTTGCCCTTCCAATGCACCAGTTGTCACTTTCATTTGCACCAAATAAGGCGAATCTGATTCACAATCTCTTGTGCTTCCTAACTGGACAGACTGATATCCCTAAAGCTAAACTGACTTGGTATTAGACTGTGATGATTAAGTGTTCCCTTCATTTTTTAAAGCGGTGTATATAAATACCGTCCACCTTCCTAACTTGCTTATCCATCATGTTTCAATTTATTGTCTCAAAATCACATTACAAATAAATAACATGATTTTTTTGCATCATATTCGGATATAATTGATACAATGCATTAAAAAGTCAATTAAGGTAAGCAGGCCTAATTTGGGGTGTTAAGAGGTGTAAATGACAGGGGGCACCACTGAGCAACCAAACCCCAGACACAACACACTACTCAGTCCCAGGTGTAAAGAAAAGGTTTTATTTTCAAAAAATACCTCAAGCACAGGTCAATCCGCAAACCTCCCTTTCCTCCTCCAGATGATCTTTGCCTTCTGGCTCACTAGAGGCGGCTGAATGGCACACTTGTATGTCAGACCTGGGAGTATTTCCGGTACCGGAGCATAACCTGACAGAAGCACTTCACGGTTAGACCGAAGTCTCCTGAAGTAGGCAGTCCTGATTGCCTTCTGGCAGCACCCAATGACCCAATCAGATATCAGAAATATTGTGGTATTCTTGATCAGCAACCTGAAATAGCATAAAACGCCACTCCACATTCCAATATTACCAATCCCCATGTTTTCGAACGTTTATGAAAAGGAGTAACTGACCTCTTGTATTCCATTAGGGATTGAACCCTGGGGTTGGTTGATGTAGCATACGGAACTTAAACAGGGACGATGTGCAGTCAGGGGAGGCAGGTGAAGCACAGCCTCACCTGTCATCATGAAAAGTAGAAAAGCAAATAATGATAACATAAAATAAATGTGTCCACTGGCCTGTGCGATAAATTTGTTTTTTGTATGACTCTTATAGTCAAATCGCTGAATTGGCACATTTCCTGTTCAAATACTGGGGAAAAACGTGAAGTGCTGAACTGATGAGCCTCACCCCACCTTGGACTGCGCTCTCTCTCACACAATGAACTGATGCCTGCAATTGGCGCATGCCTGCTGCTGTCTCTCTGTATGTCGCCAATATAATGTCTGCAGACAAGTTTATTATACAGCCTGACTTTCCACAGTCTGGCTAACATCTTTAATGAATGTGTGTGACATATTTAGTCTTGCTGATCGGACATAAAACTGCAGTGAAAAGGCACAAGGCGAGGCAGACAGTACTGTGCCGCACTGAAGGGGGCACCTGTAAGCCCAACAGGTGCTTGTTGCTGCTGCTCGGTGCCAATAAGTTAGCGATATCAGAAAGTCAAGTGCACTGCTGTCCGTTTATTTTTATTTTTGTTACGACTGACTGCCAAAATGGAAGATTAATATTTTTAAAACTAAAGGATAATAAGGAGGACTTTTATAAGAAATTGACGGAGATTTCGTGGAGAAAGATAGACGCATGGACCTAATTTACAATTAAAGGTAAAGACCATAAACGGTTTTCAATTTTATAAAAAATGGGATCAGACTAAGAAAAAAAAAATCCAATATTTTAAAACTAAATTTTGACCTTAAATAAAATATTTTGTTTTTCTTGTTATGCTTTTGTTGAACCGTCTTTATTAAAACTGATTAAAGTATCAGAACTAAAAGTTTTTAAAAACAACCAAATATTTCAAGTAAGGTCAAAATTGAAATCTGTTTTTTTTTTGTGCACTACACTGTACTTTTATTTGTATTGAATGAGTATGAATTGTGGAATTGTGACTGCAAATTAGAACACATGGAGGGTGAGGAGCAACGGGCTCTCTACGCTCTTTCTCTCTCAGCTATAATGTAACGTTCTTTCTCAGCCAAATATGTGCCTTACCTATGTGTATGTGTGTAAAGAATGCTGATGAGATTTGAAACATAACCAGAAGTCAATGTGCATGCTGGCTGCCAATTGAATAGTCAATAAACTAATCTTAGGGGTTCATATATTTGTAAATCTCACTCTGAAGGAGTCAGTGACTCACCAGCCCTGAAACTCACCGCAGGTCACTGAACTTTAACTTTAATTATTTTTGATATCGATTTGTTTACTCGCTAACATAAGGATACAACTTTCATCGCAAAATATGGTCCAAAAAAACCTCAAAATGGGCGATTGTCTCGTCTAGGGGGTCATATATAGGCGGGAGGACCCCAAAAAACTCGACACCTTGAATAACTAGACGTCAAGACGCGTCGAATGGTATATAATTTGCATTTTTTCTCGTACTTTTGATTCAGGAGGCGCCGAACTAAAAAAAAAAAGTAATTTCAACGCGTTCACATGTCATTCACTTAAAAAATAAATTAAATGTATTCTTGCATGATGCTGTGAACTATTTTCCTTTATCTACGATTTACTTTCATGAACGATTCAAATCTTCCTCAGCGAGAACAATGCCAAGTGTCAGCAAGTAGTGTGTTGTGCTGTACAGATCTTTGGCAGGGGCTTTTATTTTGACAGAATAGCCTCCGCCGAGGACAGGAAGTTATTTTTTTAACACCGCTAACTCCTTCGAGGTTCACACGGCCCTACTCAGCTGACTGTACCGGTTCGGCCTGAGAGGCAGAGCTGATTTTAAATCGACTGGAGAGTACGGTCCTTGTAGAGTGGTTTTGGGGGAACACCGCAGACAACAGGGAAGTCTAAGGGAAACCGGAATATCTGTCTCAAGAGAAGGAAGAGGAGGAGGGGGAGAACTAGAGCAGTAGACGAACCTGTGGAGGATTAGCGAGGAAAGCCGACTAGGTGAAATAAAATGATTGACTAAAGAAGAAAAACACCGAGAAAGCAAGAAGAGGCTACCGATGGCGTTCTGAGTTGAGTAGCTCCGGGGTGTCGTTATGTTGAGCGGCTGTCTGTTCCAGTGTTTTGCCAGAAAACACTCGGGTAGAACGACAGGGTATTTTAAACGAATTTTCCAACTGACTAGTCGTATCCTCTGTTCAACTTCAAGGAAACGTAACGTATATACAATACAGAGGGAGATATGCATTGTTTCATGCCAAGCAAATATTTGTACACTTGGTGGGCAGGGGTGTCTTATGGACCGTTATGTGTTATTAATTTTCACGGATATCTCTTATTGTAAATATGATTGTTTCGTGTGATGATGCAAACAGAAAGGTGCCACGTGACCTGGGACAGCTGCCGAAATGACATCTTTTGGACATTTCAACCGCTAGATGTCAGTGTTGTAGTTCGTGTTGTCTGGCGATGCGCGTTCCTTTATTTTTCTTTAAACACTTGATAACACTTGCCTGCAATGTAATCGGACCTGTCGCCCACCCCTAAACAGGCTGCTCTACCATTTTTTTGAACCTGTTTTGCCAGAAAGTCGGGGGGCACTTTCTACCAGCCATGGACAGAATGGCATCGCTAAGCGCCCCTCTCCCAAATCTAATATGCAAAACACGGAGGCAATTTTAGATTTTTCCAGTGAATCTAGTCGCATGTCATTAGACTGTACTGCAACAGATTGCATCAAGACCTTGTTATATAACGTCCAGTCTAGTAAACCGTCAAAGAAAACCGCACAAATCCAAAAAAAAAAAAAGTCTTGGGTCCACCTTTTGTTAACGTGGAAGCCTACAACCAGTAGATCATTATTGAAGCATCAGGTTTAACATTACCAGTGTATTTTGTAATCTATACTCTTGAACTGCATTCATGTTGTTTTGCACATGACTGTGTCCTTGTGCTTCTCTGTATGCATGCCTATTCATCCTTTAATTTGGCTTTCTACTAATGATGGTCACACCACATTTATTTTACGCCAAGAACAGATACTTTTTTGTACTTGTGATGTTGCCTGTGGACAATTTTGTTCTCGGAGCATTAATGCCGAATTCCTCCAAGAAGGTCTTATGATTTGTGTTTTTGTCTCGCTCTTTAGGATTTGCTCTCGAGTGAAGAACATCAAAGATGGTGCAAAAATATCAGTCACCCGTAAGGGTGTATAAACACCCGTTTGAGCTGGTCATGGCGGTGAGTTCTGTGCTACGACTGTTCATGTGTGCATGTGTGTGTGTGGGGCTATGTAGGAGACAAACATATCCCTAAACAGCAGGAAGTAAAATGAAAGTATTACTTTTGGTAAATATAAGAGGCTTGTTGTTTTAAAAGAATAAATGCCTACAAAAAAAAAAAAAAAGATCTGGAGCGGAAAACGGGAAAAATGAGGCCTATAATGATTAAGAGATGCTTATCAGGAAGCAACATCCTAAATGTGAGCTTTACAATACATCCAAAGGCATTAGCTAATGGCTACATCGGCTTGCAGTTGCAAAGGGAAAACGGGGAAAAGCTATTTCCTTCCTGAAAATAAGTGATGAAGGATATACAGCAGAAACATTGTGTTTTATAACAGTACGTCTTGTCATTTAAAATATTCATTTAGGGGTTTGGGAAAAATGGCTGAATCTCCATCCCATCTGCAGGATGATTTCAAATCTGTTACTTTTTTGTTTATGGCTTGTGTGAAATAATATTTAATCTTACAGCTGTGCTTGTTTAGAAATTTTGGACTCTGCATGTTTAGTACTACTGTATGTGTAAACGAGATTTAACTATACAGGAGGTCCTCCGGTTACGACGCAGTTCCGGTCCCACGACGGTGATGTAACCCGAATTTTGGCGCAAGTCGAAACACACTCTAGCCTAAGTCACTTACCTATCCTAACACATTTGCAAAATCATAATCTCGAACATAAAAACACAACTAAGCCACAGGAAAAGGAAAAGGACATAAACATACTGTACTGTATTAACAGAAAAAATGAGTGTAAAAAAAAAAAATCCTTTATTCCTTCTCGCGTCTCAATTTTTTAAAGTTTGTAAGGGAGTGAGCGTTGTAAACCCGAAACGTCGTATGTCGAGACGTTGTAACCCAAGGACCCCCTGTACTTAACTACTAGCGGGTATGCCCAGCTGTTGCTCAGGTTGGAAAACGGAGAAACTGTTTCCATTTACTATTTGGCAATTCATTTATTATTTGTGTATTGTTCACAAGTCAAACTGCCATTATTAATGAGTAATGGATTAAGAGTAAGACACATAACGTTTTTTCTCTTTTTGTCATTAAGGGAAGAAGGGGCCCGAGTTGCCTCAAAAGCTTGCATATTGTAATCTTTTTAGTTAGCCCGTTTTACTTGACTTCTCACCACGTTCATAATGGCTATCGTGGTACAACATCCTGGTACTACAGGCAAGAACGTATAAATTCTTAGCTGATCCTACACTGGAACAGGTGATGTGTAGCTGGCCGTGTGAACAGCACAGTTCTCTGAGGTAAACTCAAAGTAATTGTCCTTGCGCTTTATTTATGGAACGTCACAAATCCAAGACGTACTGGTGATTGAAGTCGCTTGAGTTCAAAAGGGAAGTTCATTGGAGAGTATTGGTATATGTGGAATGAAAACGTCTTCTCCACTTCTGATTCCGGTGAGAAATAGCAGCCTCAGTCACGTGTGGATGACGTGGCAGTGTTTCCGCATTTCTCACAATGTTGATATATATTTTTTTCTGAATTATTTTAGAATTTATGATTTTAGGGTTTCCCTTATTTTTTTCAATTTATGTTCAAGCTTTTTTTTTTTTTATTAATCACTGTAGCTTTTGGATATTTACTCTTCCTCCCATTTGGCAATTGTGTTGTGATGACGTCGGTTCAGACAAACTTTCTTGCATGTTTATGAGATGTTTGTTTAGAATTGCTTAGCCTGGTGCTCATTCTGTTTAAGTTTATAAAAGAATACATGAAATGTAGCTTTGGAGAATGAGACCTCCTGACTTCCTTCTGGATTAACAAGGTGAGCATGATTATTGACTAGAAAACCCAAAGGGTTTTATTTATATACGACTATTGAGGTTTTTAAATTGCAAAAATAAAAACTTGTTAGAAAATGTATGCATCAGAGTGTTTTGAAAGTCTTTTGTAAGTAATTACGAAGTCAGGTTATATAGACTTTATTATCCCGGAGGGAAATTTGTTTGCAGGAGGAAAGCACAAAAAAAAAAAAACCAGAAGAGATTGTTACACAGAACCAATAAACACACGCTCAAGATTAATACAAAGGAGAATAATTACTTTTCAACGGTACACAAAGCAATAATATAGTATTTAACATGTAGCAGCATCCCTACTAGTCACAGAAGTTAAAATACTTCTAGCTCTCGGAATAAAAGAGTTTTTAAATCTGTTGCTCTTTACCTTTGGAAGTCCAAATCTGCAGCCTGAAGGCAACAGCAGCGACGGCTGGAATTCAGAGAAAAGAGGATGGCAACTATCTGACAGAATTACGTTGGCCTTCTCTGACCTGTTTGCAAAACATTTCAGTGAGAGAGATCTGTTCTGAACCAATAATTTTCCTGCTAATTATTTATTATAATGTTTATGATGGTTATTGCTGATGTTGCCAAACGAACAGATCAAATGTAACAATGGTTTAAATAAAGGAGTTTTTTTTTAAAAAAAAGGTGTCATTATGGTTTTGTCCACTCGAAAACAATTGAGTTTCCCAAGAAAGAAAAGTTGTGACTGCCCCCTTTTTACAGCACACATTTGTTGTGATTTAAGATCAAAGTTTAGTTTGTTATCATTGATCGTTCCCAGATATGTGTGTTGCTCTCCCATCACCCCAAGTTAAGACAGTGGATGGTGGAGAGCACCTGAACTCTACCGCCATATCTTTTGTCTTAGAAATCACAGCATTGTGCAGACTCACCCACAATAAACACGTGGCTGCTCTCCTTATCTTGTGAAAGACTCACAATGACTGAGCCGTCTGCAGATTTCAGGATAAGTCTGTCCTCCTGTGAACTCATGCAGTCATTTGGAGGAGATGGGCAGCACCCTTGAGGAGTACCAACAGAGGTGTTTAGGCCGTCAGAGAAACAGTCATTGAAACTCACTCTCTGTGTTCTGTTAAATATTTTTGTAGGAATGAGTCATGTTCAGAAATAACAGTGATAACACACTATATTTAGAGTACAAAAATTCTTGTTTTAGGAAAGTACATAAAAATACATTATTTAGTGGCATTTTGTGATATCGTGTAGTTAGAAATGTACCTCAGATTGGATTGTAGTGGCTCAAATAGCTTTCATAGACAGCCATGTTTAATTCAAGTGATGCAAATCTGGCACTGATTGATGTGTTCTTGTTAGTTGTTGGGGCCTGTGAATAATTGTTGCTCAAAAATCTATGTTCATTTACGTCTCAAGGTAAAATTGTTGGCTGCATTGTACCATGATGGATAGCGGGTAGTTGTGAAGCTTTGCCAATAATATATAGTGTCAGAAAAATATTGAATAACAGTAATGGCGCACAGCATTCCTAGTTTTCATCCTCTTTCTCTGTACGTTTTTCATTCGTTTGCTCAGAGGTTGATGCACTTGCTGTTTCCTGAGCAGCTCTTGTTTTCTCCACCCTAGCGGCCCGCTTCTTCTCTTCTTTTGTTGGCATCCTTTCGTGTTAAAACTGATGAAGTCAATTTTTATGTTGCAATTACTTTGTATGCTTTCCTTAATTTTTCACTTAAGCTGGCACCTAAAGTCTTCAACCTGCCTCAAGAATGATTTAAGACTTGAAGAGGAAGGGGAAGTGACGGCGAATGTGGACGGGATGAGAACAGCACCTGTACTCCTGTGCTGCACGACTGCCCACTGCCAAGAGTTGATTCTACAATAAAATATAAAAAGAGTAATAATTACAAAACACTTCACTTTTAATATAAAGCTGTAGTGCAGTATTTCAGCGTAGTATATGTATGTATATACCAAATTTCAGGCTACAGGTTATTTGATTTTTGACCTTGCCTTTGACTTTGGAGATCGATCATCACCCCGAAAGCGGATAGTAGACGTCACATAGTATAAGTGTACCAAATTTCAGGTCAATAGGTCAAACGGTTTGCGAGCCACAGGTGATTTAAAATCCTGGACAGACAAATGGACAGCCAAGGTAGTGCAGTTCGTCATGTGGTAGTGGCGAGCTGTTGTGTGTTGTTCATGTATTCATTCCTGAATTGGCTTCATCAAGTTCAGGTTAATGTAATGATCAGAAACTAACCTGAAATGATCAGGTGCTACTATATCAGTTCACGACACCTTTTGTAGAACTACATTTTTGATATCTACGAAAACAACAGATTTCTAATACAGGACTGGTGCACTTGTAATATTCTTATTGAAGGTTTGCCAGTGTTAAAACGTGGCGTGATGAGGTGCAAGCATGTCTGCTGCTCTGTTTAATTGTCTACATCACTCCGACAACTTATGTAAGGCGCTGCCTTCAAGTTGTAACACAGTCACAGTTGGCATCTTTGTGCAGTCTTATTTTGAATGTGTACTTCATAGTCTATCATTCCTAAACAACTTTTATTCTTATTCTTTCTGTTTTTATTAATTGCATGCATATGTCTAGAGATTTTGTCTGAAGTGAAAAAAAAGAAAAATAATAATTGAATGTTAAGACATTTTTTCCAAAGAGCGAATGGTATCTGCTGATAGAAAACGGTTATTTCCTCCTATGTGTAATTGTTGTCAGTGTGTCAGGTAGAAAATACTGGATAAAAACAACTTGAACATAACGTTCTAAAACTCTTTGGGTACAGAGCCAATCCCAACAGGATAGGATGCAAGACAGAAGTCAATCCAGAATTGCCAGTTAAGCTAACCTGTATATTTTAGAGGTTGTGGAAACCTCACATGGGTCCAAGGAGAACGTCCAAATGCATATGAACAATGTCCAGGTGGAGGATTTTTATCCAAGGTGCTTGATCCGTGAGGCTGCATTGCTACCCGCTCTGCCATCATGGCACCCTACAAACACAGGAATGGACGCGAGTAGAAGTTCAGCAGCCAACAGTGTCACCAGTCTAGTGCTGCGTCCATTAAAAAGAAAAGTGAGATCCATCTTTTAAGAAAGTCTTTGCGTTGTTCAAGAAAATGTAAATGTTCAGTTTTTATTTAGTGTAGAGGTTGTCAATGCAAACGTCACATTGTCTGATTTGGGGAAATGGTTTATTTGCCCCTTTTGCTACCCGATAGCCAGGTATATTTCAAAAGCTGCATCTTGTAATGAATTATTCACTGGTGACAGGGCACTAGATGAATTTAAAGGCTTCTGGCCATTGCAGTGGTAACTGGGCAAGTGTTACAGCTATGGTTTCTATTTCTGTGGTGGCGACCTGCGCCACCACCACCTAATCAAAGCACCGTAATGTCCCTACATTGATGGATTAAAAGCCAGAAGTCCACGTGACCATCATCATCATCAAGTCCTTCCATGAGAACCCTAAATACAATGGAGACTGATCATTGATGTTAGGTAGAATGCCCAGAGGAGGCTGGACAGTCTTATGGTCTTGAACCCCTGCAGATTTTATTTTTTCTCCAGCCGTCTGGAGTTGTTTTGTTTTTTCTGTCCTCCCTGGCCATCGGACCTTACTTTTATTCTATGTTAATGAGTTTTGTCTTATTTTAACTCTTATTTATGTTGTCTTTTTTCTCTTTCTTCATCATGTAAAGCACTTTGAGCTACATTGTTTGTATGAAAATGTACTATATAAATAAATGTTGCTGTAAGGGTAAGAAGCTGTTTGAGTATAAATTCCTGTTAGTTGAGTAGTGCTGGTAGGTTGTTGGGTGAAAGTTGCTGTGTTGTAACTTAAGCCTGGTTCATGTCACACTCTGTTATTTTTGAGAAAAGATGGATAGTTTATTGAACCTGAATGATTGGATTTTTTAAATAGTTTTATCAAACTAGCCATGTGCGCCCAACTACGTTGCGCGTGTTAAAGTTGTCTGTGAAGGGCTCCCTGTTTCAACGCGGCTGCCAGTCGTGAACTGGGCCCTTCGTCGCACAGCATTATGATTTTTTATAAGGAAAACAAAATTACAAAAGAAAACCCTTGGACATTGATTTGATAGGAACGGCCTACTCGGATTCACTGTCCGAATAGTAATTATGTGGTGGTGTAGGAGCATTTCTGCTTCTGTCTGTTCACAGTCCGTCTCGTTTTCATGACGCTGTCGTTTCCTCTCACGATGTCTTCTCAACCTTTCTCCAGTCTCCCAGGTTGCTTTGTTGCAATCCAAAGAGTAAGGCAATGTACACGGAGCAATGATTATAAAAGGGGGACACATAGGTATCCAGGCTCTTTAAAGCATAAATAGAGATCACTTCACTGACATGTGAGCAAGCCACGGTACAACTGTGACACGCGCAGCACTCGCCGGCTACAACGTAACAATAATAATTTCCGGAACGTGCTGTTACGTTGTCATTCATTTTACCCACTGTCTTTCTTTCATTCAAATGTTACGTAGGCACGTACCTTTTATCTTCGGCAATCTCATTCTCTAACCAGGCCTCAGGAGCTAACCAGCGTAACACTGTCCACCATCCCTTTCGTTATTTCGGCACATTGTTGACATCCGTGAGTAACAACAACGTACTAAACTGGAAGGTGGTCTACGCATGCGTGGAATTCACGGACAAAGAAAGATCAAGATCTAAATGAAGATTATATATAAAGATTAGTTAATTTAAATAACAACAATTTGTTTAGTTTGAATGTCTGTGTCTTGAGGTGTGACTGGAGTACTACAGTCTTCAGTAGTATAAGCCTGGAGGAGATTCTTAATGCAATGCCTATGTTTTAGCTGTCTCTCTACTGCCATCTAGTGCTTCTTCTTCTAATTCATTCGCGGACAAACAAAGATCAAGATCCAAATGAAGATTATATATAGAGATACTGTTATTGTTTAACACACGCATCACAAGCTTACCCAACTATTTGTTGCGGTTAAAAATTCACTCCTGCACAGAAAAGTTTTTACTGTCTCTTGGCTTAAACATGTCAGGATGTTAGATAAAACCTTTGCACGTTGTATGAAAGCTCCAATCTTTACGGTTGTCACAGGTTTTTTCATAGGATTCTCAAGAACAGAACCCGGTGAAGCCCACTGTGCTGCACACGAATATTGCGTTACTCAAGCAGTCCTGTGGATGAGGACCTTTTCGTAACTTTCAAGTTGAAGTTGTTTGCTTTGGTAACACAATGAGTCAGGCAGTTGTCTGAAGTAGTTGTAATGCAAGTGGGAGGTGTGTGTGCAAGGTGGGTGTACTTGAAAGTTCCTGCAGAGGTGATGCATACTTGAGTGTCTGTCTGTGTGTGGGGATGATGATTAAGAGGACATGTCACACATAAATGTATCCTGCGAAAGTGCAGACGCAAGCTGACTGTGCTTTTGGCAGGAGCTCTCTAGAAGTAGGGAACAAAAAAGCAAGAAAAAAAATGTCAGTAACAAACTAGGTGTCTGGCAGCGCTGCTTCATTAGAGGCTGTTTCTCGTGACAGTGGTGGCCACTAATTGGTGCATGTGGTCTAAGCTCTAAATCCAGCTCATCATCCTACACCCTTCTGTTTCAGGCCTACGAACGGCGATTTCCAACTTGCCACTTGATTCCTGTATTTGTGGGCAGTGAAATAAAAAGTGAATACAAGAGTGAAGATGGCTCCATTGAGGTGATTGAGAGGCGCTGCAAGCTGGACGTGGATGCACCGCGATTGCTAAAACGGGTAACTGCTTGACAGAAAACTTTATATGAACAGCTGTTACTTTGCTAGCCAGCTGAATAGTTCCTTTGGGAAGGAATCTGTTCTACACAGACTAATATAGTGTATATTTCCAGTTTATATTAAGTATATGTTCTGAAAAAATATCAAAATATCAAATGCACTGCTTTTTGTGTAGGCTAAAATATTCAACTCCCATCCATCTGTCATCTGTTTTATTTCCCCCCCTACTGTTATCTTTAAAATAAATACTACAGCCTCTTTGTTTTGGATTTTTTTGTCTCCAGCATGATTGTGTCATTTAATGAAGGTCAGAATTCCTTACAACAGAGTTCACCTTACATATGTTTTGTGCCTCAGTTCATTTGCTTGTCTGTTTTCTGAACCAGTGACCTGCTTGAGGGCATTGGAAGCGTATCAGAGCTACATCACGCAGAAAGACGGATAGCCAGCCCGACGTGTGACGCCATTCTGTTGCAGGACATCTATGGTTATTTGCTTAGTTAATTCAAATGGCTCGACAAGATCCAAGTGGAACGAATAAATGGGCGAGATCTACACAATTAACCCTGCTGGGAATTGGCAGCCTGTAACCACCGTGCCACCCTGTCACCCTACATTATCGCAGATTAAGGATAAACTTTCTATGCTTGTACCTCACACAAGTATTCTGTCCATTAGCAATATTTTCACTCCTTTAGTTGTTCATAAATGTATTGTTTGCTTGATGAATCTATTCAGATTGCTGTGAAACCAAAGTGTCTTTCATCATAAGATGCATTTTCTGTTTCTAGTTCACAAAAATGTGAAATATGGATCTCTTTGTCTATTGGAGAACTTTCCTGCTAAATTCAGTTTGACATGTAATTGCTTAAGGAAGCATTATTTTCCAATTTATCTGTATTGGCTTAGCTGCTTATGATGTTTTGGATAATTCATTCAATTTAGCAGTCATAGTAGTAATGGCATTGTCATTTGGAGAGAATGAAATTCTGACTTGCATGTATGACCAACATGTCACCGCTCTCCGACACCATGATAAACAATAATGTGTTGCAATACGTTATCTAATTTAATAGAATAAACAATAATGTGTTGCAATATGTTATATTATTTAATAGAATAAACAATAATATGTTGCAATATGTTATATTATTTAATAGAATAAACAGTAAACGTATTGCAACACATTATTGTTTATTCTATTAAATAATATAACGTATTGCAACACATTATTGTTTATTCTATTAAATAAGATAACGTATTGCAACACATTATTGTTTATTCTATTAAATATAACCTATTGCAACGCATTGTTTATTTTATTAAATAAGATAACGTATTGCAACACATTATTGTTTATTATATTAAATAATATAACGTATTGCAACACATTGTTTATTCTATTAAATAAGATAACGTATTGCAACACATTATTGTTTATTCTATTAAATAAGATAACGTATTGCAACACATTATTGTTTATTCTATTAAATATAACGTATTGCAACACATTGTTTATTTTATTAAATAAGATAACGTATTGCAACACATTATTGTTTATTATATTAAATAATATAGGTAACGTATTGCGACGCATTATTGTTTATTCTATTAAATAATATATGTGTTGCAATACGTTAATCTAATTTAATAGAATAAACAATAATGCGTCGCAATACGTTACCTTATTTAATAGAATAAACAATAATGCGTTGCAATACGTTATCTTATTTAATAGAAAACACCATTCAGCTTATCTGACCTTACCCCTGTTTCACTTCAGAAGGCTATATGTAATTTCTGCTGTTTGTTAAAGACATGCTAAAATAGATGGTCTTACCTGGTGGCAGATTTGAACTCTTAACAGTTTTCTGCATGTAAACCATTTCTGTCCTCATTTGAAAGTTGTGCAAAAATAGCTGATGCATCAAATGCATGTCGGGCATATATCCTGAACAGGGATGTAACTCATCATAGTGCACCTAATCTGTTACACGTGTACAATTTTTAGAGCTGCCAGTTGTCCTACAATTCATGTCTGTGGGATGTGAGGGGAAACCCCATGTAGACGTCACCATTGAAATGATTGACTAGGTTATGAATTGACTAAGTAATGCCACTACCACATCACCTCAGCTTTGTCACAGATTAGTAAATTAGGATCTCTGTGTGCTTACTCATTATAACTCTCCATTAATATATCCGTGGTAGATATATAAATAAATTTTAGTACCACACATAAACTCTCCAGAGTGGGTTGAGGCATCTGAGCTGTTAGTTATATTTTTAAAAGGTACTCTGCTTTTATCCAAAGTTTCGTTTTGCATCGCCCTGCTGATTATTTTGCACTTTGTAGAAGATAATAGCGATGTTGATCCCCTTGTGCATACCATAATCAATAAAGATCAATTTATTTGTACCAAAAAGTGATTTGTTTTTTCTCTAAAATTCTTTTCTAGTTTAGTATGAAAGTTTCCGATTAAATTAAGCTAACCACCCAGTGCATCTTTTAGAATGAATGTTCACCTTGCCATTGTAAGTTAGCCCTAACAAGATATTTAAACATTTAGCAGTGTAAAAGCAGCTCATTTTGTTTGTAGTGGGGTGAATATACTGCAGGGAGTGAGTGTACAAGTTAAGAATGGTATTGATCTCGGCAACACACCGCAGTCTCTACCTAAATAATTGAATACGACTTGAAGGCTTCTCCTTGTTGTTTTTTTTTTTTGTTTCTTAGTGTTGTTCCTTTTAGAACTTGATTCACATTGGCATGGTTAGCATTCATTATCTGTGGTTGCCTTTTGACATTTGTAACTGAAAAGTTTTCAATTGATGTATTTAAAAGTTACTTTGAACATTTCTTACAATGTATTTTTCTACATGTAGGTTGTTTATAGAAATCTTTTTTTTTTGGCTTATGGCGTTTACTTTTTTTTATACTTATACCAGAGTTTTAATTTGTCCATTTGTTCTGTAGTTTTATACATACTATGCCTATTTTCTGAATGCTGTTTTTGCATGGAAATTTAATTTTGGTCAGGTGCATACAGTGTAGGAAACGGATGTGTTCTTTGCTTCCCCTCTCATTGAGCATGTGTTTTTTTCCCTGCAGATTGCTGGGGTTGACTATGTCTACTTTGTGCAGAAGAATGCACTGAATCGGAGAGATCGTACACTGCAGATTGATGCCTACAATGAAACATTTTCCAGCAGAGTGGTTATCAATGAGCATTGTTACTATTCGGTACAAGACCTCTGTTTTTCAGGGTGGATAATAACAGTTTTAAATGCTCCACATAGATATTTCTTGGTCCCCTGTGAAGGAGGGCTGTGGTTTGATTGTCTCAAAAAATGACATTGTGTGCTTCTTCTTGTTAGGTCCATCCAGAGAATGAAGACTGGACATGCTTTGAACAGTCTGCCAGTTTGGACATCAAGTCCTTCTTTGGCTTTGAAAGCACAGTGGAAAAAATTGCCATGAAGCAGTACACCAGCAATATTAAAAAGGTGCGCGGGACATAAGGTTTTGCACCTTGGACTTGAAACCCTTGGGTTGTAGGTTCAAATCTTGCTTTCTTGGCACTGTGTGAACATGAACAATTCACTTAACATGCCTGTGCCCCAATTGAAAAAAACAAAAGAAATGTAACCATTTATATCTCACCTTGAATAAAAGTGCCAGTCAAATAAGTCAAATAAACCCATAAAAAAGTTGGGGGACAGTAGGCCATCTATGAACACATCCTGAAAAGTGCATCTTTATTAGTCACAGAATGTAAATTATTTAAATAGATATTTGGATTCAAACCAAGACTAACATGAAAATGAGCATGATGTCGGACAGGACACAGCTGATATCTTTTGAGGCGTCTGTTCTGCAGAGTCCTGTCTGTTTCTATTCAACAGTAGGCCTCAATTCTGATCCCGTGCAACTATAAAAGCTGTAGGTTTTCACTTCAGCCACTCTTAATTGAAGGCTGCTTTGTATTTTCATTTGAGCTTTGGGTTTGGTTATGTCCTTGTTTAGTAACTTCTGTGTGCTTTACATCAGGACTACTTTATCAAGAGTCTCCAGAAGGGGAGCAATAGCTGCAGATTTTAATTGCATCTACTGTTTAAATTAGAGACCAGTTCTCTCTTTTTAAAATGAGCAAGAATGCATGTTCGCTTTTATCTGTAGGGGGTGAATTAAATGTAGCAGTATGCATGATACCATATTCTGGTCTTTAATACTAATTAATGTAGTTCCTCTATTTAAAAAGAAAGATATACACAAGTGTCAGTTCTGTGGAACTGCTGCACATTTTAGAACATATTTAAATAGAGCAGGAGTGACTAATCTTTTATGAACAAAATATCCTAAACCTGCCTCATTTTGTCCACAATTTTTATAAAGCAAAATGGTAATTAATAACTGGTCATTATAAATCCTCCTAAGAAGTACATAAAGTAGTAACGGAGAAGTTAATTTTCACTTGCAACATTTAAACCAGCGTTTGATCGGTATATTCAGAAATGCATACAATACCTACACTTTATTCTTTGTAATATGAGGGAAAAATCTCATACATGTGGAGAATGCAGTGATTCCACATTGTGAATGACCTGGCCAGGATTTAAATCCAACCTTCTGAAGCGGTGAGGCATCCTGTTTAAGACAGTGCTTTGGCCAGGGGACTTAAAATGTCAGGCGTTTTGCTGAATGTGGACAGTAAAGGTAATGAACTATTTGTGCTGTGAGATGCATTTTTCTTTACTTGCTAGATGTTGATTTGAGTGTTTAGCACAGCAAAATTTCTATAGACTGTATTATATTGCTCAGGTAATTACAATTCAGCCTCCAGCTTAGATTTAAAGTAGTAAATATATTAAGCAAGCAGCAACAGAGGCTCTTGTAGATTTGACTGCACCAGAACATAATTTTATTTTGTCTGTTTATTGTATTTTCATTGTTTTGTACTGAGAATACATTCTGTAGCAATTGCTCTTAATAGAACATTACAAGGACAAGTGCAACAAGAGGAATGCGGACAATGGAACATTTGGTCAATAGAGTTGAAGAATGTCACACAAATGAATTGATGCCTAGGGATTTAGAGAGCCCTGGAACAGCCTGTACTAACTTGTTTTATATGAGCGGTACATATGAATGGTGGATTCGGCGTTAAACTTGGCATCTTTCTCCTTGGCATTATGCCCTAAATTCTATTTTTTGTTGGTTTTAGCAGTCTCTTTAAATCTGGTCTAATATGAGAATTTATTTTTATATATATATTTTAGTAGGCACCATACAGCAGCCACAGCAGCAGTATTCCCATTTCTGTTCTGTATTTTTGTCCCCTTCCTGGTCTGTGCTTTAGAGATTGCTGTGACATTGTCTTACATGACATTTTCTTTTTTTCAGGGCACAGAAATTATAGAGTATTATTTGAAAGAACTTGGGGAAGAAGGAGTCACCTTCATTCCACGCTGGAGCCCCCATGCTCTTCCTGTAACCACTGCCACTAACACAGTTTCTACACCAGCATTAATTGTCTCTGCTCCAGTCAGCATCCCTTGCACCTCTTCCAAGGACAGCCATGCCAGCAAGGATTCGCAAAGCCTCTCTGGGAGCCCGACTGAGCAGATGGTTGGAACTCCTGATGGTAAATTGTCCTGCTCCTGTTGGGTATTGCCAGGAATCTAGGTAGTAAGTTTTCAGTACACATATGATGAACCTGCTCACTTAAACCACCTTATCCCTGAATACTCCTAATTCTTAAAGTTCTGTTAGCGGTGCACTGGTATAGGTTGAGCTGGTTTTGGAGGGAGTGGGGCTAAGAGTGGGTTGCAAACTCAATTGAGTATATATAGAAGCTAACCTGACTTTGTTTCTTCAGACAAACTGGATGCAGATTACATCAAACGTTATCTTGGAGATCTCACTCCCCTCCAAGAAAGCTGCCTGATTCGTCTGCGCCAGTGGCTGCAGGAGATGCACAAGGGCAAGGTGAGGCGGTTGTAACTATTTCTTTATGTCAGAGGTGTTCCCGTAGGTCTTTCCTAGGATGATCACTATTGATGAGTTACTGTCTTTCTAGATTCCCAAAGACCAACATATTCTTCGTTTTTTGCGCGCTCGTGACTTTAACATTGACAAAGCTCGCGAAATCCTGTGCCAGTCGCTAACCTGGAGAAAACAGCATCAGGTGGACTATCTCCTGCAGACCTGGAGCCCTCCACAAGTACTGCATGACTATTACGCTGGTGGATGGCACCACCATGACAAAGGTTTGAGTCTGAAATATATTTGCATATCTATAAGTGTCAATAATGTTTGTAACAGGTAAATAGATACTAGGAATAAAGTCCCTAAAATTGTCTATAGCAGCCCTTCCTCGCCACAAATACAAATCCAACTTCCTCAATTACATTAGTAGCTTGTACATATCTTAAAATAAATTTCTTGTAAAACTGCGAGTGGCGGTGCATGACATAATTTGTTGCGATATATCCTCATTCTGGTTTGACTGTTCGTATCATCTGAAGTGGCTAACTAAAACGTTTTGTAAGCCCATAACCAAGAGATTTAGACCAATGGAGGTGTTTTGACTGGTTTGGCTTTGTGTTATGCTCCTGCTCACAACTGGGCTTTTACTGAAAATCCATCCATCCATTTTCCAACCCGCTGAATCCAAACACAGGGTCACGGGGGTCTGCTGGAGCCAATCCCAGCCAACACAGGGCACAAGGCAGGAACCAATCCTGGGCAGGGTGCCAACCCACCGCAGTCTTACAGAAAATGACTCCAGTAATTAATATCCACTCCAAAGATATCCACCATTCATCGTGTGATAATAACTGAAAAGATAAAGTGTGTTTGTGTTGACTCCCTGGACTTGGTTATATATATATATATATTGTGTGACGTCTGAAATGCCCCCACTAAATATATACTGCTTTTTCTTGGTTTCAGATGGGCGTCCTCTGTATGTGCTAAGACTTGGACAAATGGACACCAAAGGCTTGGTCAGGGCTTTGGGAGAAGAGTCACTGCTCCGTCATGTAAGGAATAAATTATTAGCTTGAGGCTGTTCGCTAAGAATTCATTTCATGCAAGCTTACTAATCTTTTTTGACTTTCAGGTTTTATCTATTAATGAGGAGGGCCTGAGGCGTTGTGAGGAAAATACCAAAGTTTTCGGGAGACCAATAAGGCAAGATACTTTGTGAAATTTTTACCGTCATTGATAAGAGGCTAACGGTTTGTTTTAAGATGCGTCTCACTTATGTGTCTGTAGTTCATGGACTTGTCTTGTGGACCTGGAAGGCCTCAATATGAGGCACCTCTGGAGGCCTGGGGTCAAGGCACTTCTTCGAATCATTGAAGTAGTAGAAGGGAACTATCCAGAAACCCTTGGAAGATTGTTGATTCTGCGGGCCCCACGAGTGTTTCCTGTGCTTTGGACCCTGGTAGGTTGCTGTATTAATAGTTGTATATTGTTCACCTCTCCCTGGGCTCTGTGAGATGTGACATCTGTCTTTTTGCAGGTAAGCCCCTTCATTGATGAAAACACTCGAAAGAAATTTCTCATCTATGCTGGTAACGACTATCAGTCCCCTGGAGGGCTGCTAGACTACATTGACAAAGAAATCATTCCTGATTTCTTAGGTGGGGACTGTTTGGTGAGTACGGCTGATCTTGTATGGCTTATAGATACCCATCATTTACTACAGATTCTGCAGAAGCCAAGAATATATTTGAGTTTAGTGCATTTCATTTGCCATGATAAACTGAAGGTGTCTGTGTGGATTTAGGAGACTTTTGTCAGTGTCTTCTAAGAATATCTGCAGAACTGGTGCAAATTATTCAACTTCTCTGTATATCTTAAAACTATAGCAGTTGGTGAATCCTGTCATTCTAATTCTGCTCAATGGCACATGTGAGGCACTTCTGCTGGTAAAGTGTCTTCATGCCATTGAAACAAAAGATAGAATTTGTATGTTGCAGAAATTGAACAAAATGAAGCACAGAAAATAAACTTGCTTAAATGAAGCTAAATGATTTTAAGCTGTGATGGTCTGCTTCAGTTTGGAGTTTGTTGGTTTAAATGTGAAATGATCTAAAGCAGCTCTTGTTGTGAAACAGGTGAAGTATGGTGTCATAGCTTAAGAAGCTTTTTATACTTGCAGTGTGAAGTGCCAGAAGGAGGGCTGGTTCCCAAAAGTCTTTACCGGACTGCAGAGGAATTGGAGGCAGAGGACATCCGCCTCTGGACAGAAACCATCTATCAGTGTGCAAGTGTTTTCAAGGGAGCGCCACATGAGGTATGGGAGTCTTTGAAGAGGGTGTGAAGGAGTGGATCCTTCTTAGGGGTGGGATGTCACTAGCTTTAACATCATTCTTGAATGATTTTAACAGTGATAATGAATGGATCTTTTATCTCCACAGACACTAATTGTGATTTCTGATGCCTCCTCTGTAATCACCTGGGATTTTGATGTGTGCAAAGGGGACATTGTGTTCAGCATTTTCCATTCAAAAAAGGAACCTCAGCCAAAGAAAGACTCCCTAAGTGCTCATGGTATCACATCTCCAACAGGAAATAATACCCAATTAATAGACCGTTCCTGGCTAGAAGGGTTGGACTACAGCCTGGTGGCATCACCTTTAATCTGCAAAGAGGGAGAGAGTGTGCAGGTAAGACTGGTGTATGTATTTGTGTCTTTTTTTTCCCCTCCATCTGTTTCCCCAACTTGCATTACACGCCATCCTGGAATTACCTTTGGAAGTAACTTGGAAACTAGTTTTCAGATCAGGGGTGGCTTTTGACAACTGCAAGGCCATTAGGGTGGAGTATCTTCTGATACACCCATACCATCATCCTGACCTCCTTTGATAGTACTTAATGTAGTGTTTTCTTTGTGCTTATTTACATTAGGAAACCCAGTAATACTATGAGATGTAGAGTTCTCGGGCTAGGAGATCACATTTGGGACTGTGCTATAGGGTCTGCTATCTTGATGGCACCTCAGCCAAGGACAGATCCTTGTAGTATTAATGACAATTTTCAGAAACTTGGCTTTTAATTAAACTTTACATTTTTGCCATTCTGTATTTCTGGAATTATAGTATTTAACAAACTGTTGTATTTTGCAAAGAGTTACAATACTGTTTGTTTCAAAAGATCAATGTATCTTAGTTATGTAAAATGACGGGCACAGCATCATGTGACTATGATTTGGGTAGTAGTGGGCCCTGTGGTGAGTGGCTTCGGAACAGGCCGAGACCCTTGTGCAGAAATGTGTACCTATTAAGTGTTGTGCAGTCAACTTTGGATACAACAGGCTGATGATTGATGCCATTTAACAGATTGGTGCCTGATGTGTACTGTGATTACCTACTTACTCATTTATCACGATTTAAGTAGGCAAATACGTTTTTAAACTTCTAAATTTATGTTGCAGAATTTTCTTCTTTGTTTTCGAATTGAAACATTTCATGAAATTTTACATTTTTTATTCTTGAACGTTTTTAGGTGGCGCTTGTAATTTATTTTACCAAACCTGAAAACAAAGATCATTACATTAACAGTTTGATCATATTAGAAAATTCAGTATATCCCCCACCCCCACTTAGTTTGGAAATGGAAATTGTGATACAGCTTTTGAAAAGTTGCATTTGTATAATTTATATCAAATAAAAATATTGTTTAAAAAAAAAAAAAAAAACTAAGTTAGTGGGAAGAGAGCCCAGAAGTATTTCAATTACTGTATATATTCGCGTACAAGTCGAAACTCGATCATAAAATCAGACCCTGACTTATACGCCCGTTCAAAAGTATGACACTTAAATTTATTTATTTATTTTCTTTACATCTTGTTGCCTCCTCCAGTCTCACATCAGTTTCCCAGATGCATCAAATTTTGTTGCAGCAGCGCAATTACCAATTTCTTTCGCTACTTCAATGACTTTTAATTGAAAACCAGCTTCATATTTTCTTCTGATTGAACACTCCATTGTAGATAAGGGATGCTCTTACGATAAAGGTGTGAGATACAAAAAAAACACATCAGTGGAAACGTCGTTTCGGAATAGTTTGGGTATTACTGTGTGGTCACGTAGGCACAATACTTAGGAAAGAAGGCTGTGTGCTCCGTGGTTACTCTCAGGTGGGTGTTAGCATATCATAATCTCTTGGACCAACAGCGTGAGTTTTCCGCATTCGATTTATACGACCAACATTATGAGAAAATGCCGAAAATCAACCTCCAACTTATCCGCGGGAGAACTTAAACGTGAGTGTATACAGTACTCCATTTGTTTTTTTCCCCATGCAGGGCTCCCATGTTACTCGCTGGCCAGGTTTCTACATCCTACAGTGGAAGTTTCATAGCATGCCAGCTTGTGCCACCACCAGTCTGCCACGTGTGGATGATGTTCTGGCTACTCTGCAGGTCTCCTCTCACAAATGTAAAGTTATGCTATACACTGAGGTTCTAGCATCTGAAGACTTTCGGTAAGAATTGTACTAAACTGTAAATGTACTTTACTGTCAGGGTAATTCCTTCCAAACCTGAAATCTAGAAGTTTACTTGGAATTTTCTGAGTTGTGTGGGTGTGTATGTGTATGTGAGTAAATCCAGACCAGGAAAGTCAACTCTACAATTTCCCAGATCAAGACAAAGTGTAGTTCTTGGGAATGTTAGATTTTTTTTTTTTCCACCCGTATTTAGATGCAGTAAATTGTTGAGTAAAGCTTACAAAAATCACAATGAGGAAAGGCAACTGCCACTGGCATTCATTATAGTGAATCAGTCGTTACAGACTAGGGGTAAATGCATATGCAAGTTAAGCACTAGCTATAAATTTCATCACATTTTTACTTTTTAAGATTGACTATTTGAAACATACATATCTGCAGATAGTGTACATTTTGACCTAATGGATGTAATCTTTATCTAAGCCAGGGAGGAATCCGAGTTCCCACAAGATGCATGTGTGCTGTGTCTGTTTCAGAGCTGCTGTCTTTAACCAGTAAAGCAGAGCAGAAATTGGGGACATGCAGCACTCACCTGGTGGAAAAGCTTTCAGAAACCTGCATCTTGAGACCCTTTCCCATTTGTATTTGACTCCATTGTTTAAAAAAAAAAAAAAAGAATAAAATTCAGTTCATCAGCTTTTGTTATTTTTCCACCAATGTGTTTTTACTTGGATAAAATAAAACCGAATCTGATGTTGGATGTTATGAACGTTTTGTGCATCTTTCACCTCGATCCTAGAAATAACCAGATAATGGAACAAGCAAATGGCTGAGATTTTTACACAAGACTTTACAGGGAATGTGTGAATGGCTATTGAGATGTGCTTTTCTTTTCTGCTTTATTCTATTTTCTAATAGTTGTGCTGATTAGGGCTGTACTGCTAATGTTGTGTTCTTTTGTTTCAGGGGCTCCATGACCAGCCTAGAATCGAGCCACAGTGGCTTCTCTCAGCTAAGTGCCGTCACAACATCCTCTAGCCAATCCCAGTCCAGCTCCATGATTTCCAGATAGGGGGGAGCTTGATCTCAAGTCTTCCTCTGTCTCACACTGCACTCTCATGAAGCACATTTCTGCATGCTAGTCTTACTTCCAAAATGGCCGCTGGATGTAGGCCTGGACATTGAATGATACTTTTCAAGGGCTATTCTTTTCTTTCCACATTTGTTTAAGAGCTGGTCTGTTACATTTCCCATCAGACTTGTGCCAGAGGCCACCCTGGAGGTGTACTCCAGCATCGTTATCCCACTTTTCTTTTTGGCTCAAATATTCCAAGATGTTTTGGTAACACAGGGAATGTCTACTGAGCTAAGAAGTGACAGGATGTGCATTGTTCCATGGTGCAGAATTGCTGCTGATGCTCTCACGGTTGAAGTGTTGACTCCCTTCAGTAGTTATTTTGAATTTCTCTTGCCTGCTGAACCCAAACATGAAAGGAAATCATAAATGAAATAGACGCATGTTGTTGACACGAGGTGAAGCAGGGGTTTCACAAAGTCATTGGTGTAGCCATGGCTACTTGCTTACATTGTCGTATGATTTTTTTGATTGGCTTCCTGAAGCTCTTTTGTCACCTTGCCTTCTGATTTGTTTGATTTGAGTACTGAGAGGCAAGTAGAGCGAGAACTAGACTGTAGACCACACGCTGAAGCTGATGTTTCTAACAGTTTGTGTATTTATATTGTCGTAACTAACGAGCCATCTTTAAATGTTTTGCAAGCTAATAAAGTTAATTTGTATAGAAAAATGTCCCTGCAAAAAATGAGCTTGTCTCCTCGTCAAGACCGCAGGAACGATTTGTGTTTAAAGGGCTAGTGAGGCTAAACCCAAACTAAAAGATTGTACCGAAGTTTACTTTTATTTTGCGTCTGTAGTACACAAGCTGGAAAATCTTTGGATAAAAGCTATGCAGGCTCTGTCCCATGTGGAATAATTAGAGGTGTAATTGAAAGTATGTGGGATGATTTTTAGTTGGTCCCCCGGGTGTGCTTATTCTTTCCTTACTGAGCATACATACGGCATCAACATGGTCTTGACTATCTGAACTTTAACACTCATTCTAAATGCTGCCCAGTGGGATTAATCTTGTTTAGCCCACCAACCTCCTTTGATACAGCATGTGAATGAGAATAGAGTCACGGCTCTATCGATCCTGTTACTTGTCTTTAGTTTAATCGTAAGCATTCTGGCTAATAACACCGGAAAAATGAACTAGAGGGACTACCTCCTTTTAAAAAAAAATCAATATCCCACTGTCAGTGGAAGAAAAATTGGAATTAAAGAGTTTATAAAAAAAAAAAAAAAAGAATATTTTTCCAAACTTTGTGACTTAGGTGGAAGTTGTGGGGTTCTGGTAGGTTTTAAAGGGTGTCTAGAAGTGTTCCAGTTCTTTACCTTTAAAGGTCCGTGCACTTTAGATCTAAAGGAAGTGGGATATTTGTTTATGAGTATTTATGCCAATGGTTTTTGAGAAAGATGTTGTGTCAGTGTTGCATTTTTGTTCTGTTTTCCTGCTGCATGGTTTGTGTGAATGTATTTACCGTTATGTGTGTGATTGTTTTTGCTCCTTACATCTTAACATGCCAAATATTTCCTGGGCACAAAGTAATTCATGACTGAAATATGAATTTGTCTCTTCAATCCAGCATATTCCCAACCTCAATCTGTATTATGAATTGGCTTATTTGTTAAGAAAGCTGTAAATATTTCAGGTTAGGTCAAATGCACAAAAGTCTAAATTCATTATAGAAAGACGTAGATGGTGTAGTAGGTGATGCTCCGGCTAGCTTGAGAGTTTTCAATAACATATTTTGGCAAAGTTTTTTTTTTTTTTTGAGAATATGGAAGACTCCCAAAATTCACAAACTACTCGGCTTTTTAGGTGAGGAGGAAATTGTTCATAACTTTCAGGAACAGTATGCATTTGTTACAGTGAGAGCAAGGGCTGAGGTTATAAACGCAGATGGTCTTCAACTGAAATCACGACTTCTCGAATCACAACCCACTTGACATTACCCCAGTCTCTTATCACATGCGACAGACACATCAACATGGCAGATGTATCAGAGTTGCCTCGTAAGTGCAAACAACTTTATTTATCGACCGGTAAACCAATAATATCTTGTATTCTGTGAGTGAAAGCGGCTAATGAATATTTCAGCAAGCCACTGTAACATCTTGCTGCCAATCTTGTAGAACTGACCTATGGGCCAGAGCTGTGGTAGAAGCAGATTCTTTTCCTCACTAGTTTGGCCCTCTGGTATTTTGGTATCCTTATCAGGATATCAACTTTAGCGCACAAACATTCCAAAGTCCTTTACAAACCCAGGGAAACAAGCTAGGAAACTGCTTCAGAAAATAGCAGTCTTGAACCATTTTTAATCGTCTCTCTCTCTCTGCTTCTATCGTTCATTCATTCATTCCTTTCAGCTTCATGTGGAAATGGTGAGGGGGGTCTCCTCTCAACGTTTAATGTTTTTCATTCAAAATGAATGTTGTGTTATCATATTTTTTGAAATGAAAGGAGCTCTCCCAAACCCCCCCATGTGGAATGCCTTTTAAAATGGCTGAAATGTGCCTGTAACTGCCTAATCTGAGAATGGCGAGTGAGCTCCACTGTCCATGCCAGCTACCCGCTGCCACCCCTAACGGACTGCAGTCCAATCCACATAAACAAGGCTCCATCCCTCACGCTGTGCCCCGAGGGCCGTCCTCCTTGTGACATTTTATTTTATCCATGACAGACAGTGCGTTGCACTTCCCCAGCAAGAGGAGGGAATGACACTGCATGGAATCGGGACAGTTGTCAGACTTCTCTAATAGACATTGTAATTATTTACTAGTTAAAGCGTATAGAATCATTTACTTTTTGAGGAGTCCTTTAATCCAAGTCTAAATTTTATCAAGCTACAATGGTGCTGAACCGCGTGACATTTCACATGTTGATCAGTTTGTCTGTTTATTTTTTAATATATATTTGTTACCGAGTGATCAAGCACAAGTACTGGTTACACGTTGGCTAATAATGTACAGGTTACACATTGCAAATAAAACTTGAACTTGAATTACAATGTGAATAGGACTTTTTTTTCTGTTAAATGAATGTGACATGTTGTTGTGAGCCATCAATGAAGACTAAAACTGGCAAAGCTCTGCTTTACAATCGGCATCTTGGCACTGGGCCGTTGGAAATTGATCTGTTTTACAAGAAATGCTCAAGTACAGATTTGGTAAGTGATGGTTTATTTAAATAAAATTAAGTCTGAAAAAGTACAGTGACAAATTAATGCCACATGAATCATAATATGGACGTATAAGATTTGATCTCCATTTAAACAGTATCTGTGATGGTGATATAACAAAAAATGAGGCCACTTTTACATTTTTGTAGTTCATTGTGCAATTTATGCAAATTTTTTATTTATGGATTGATGTGGAAAAAGTAAGTCCACCTCTACCTTGACATCAACATGTCAGAGGCTAATAATTAGAATCGGGACCAAATGATTAGAACAAGGGGGTCCTCCATTGTGGTCCTGCAGGTTTTCCTCCCCACTAATTTCCCAATTAGAAGACAGTCCTCGCTGATAATGAAAATTGCTATGTTACTGTTTGGCTTCTTAATGCTTTCATTCATCCAAGAGAACTTTTAATTGCACTGTAGAGTTTTCCTCTCTGAGAACGTTATCCATGCGTCTCGTGGACCACAACAGATTTAATCTAAATGGCCCTTCCAATTCTGCTTTTCATTTATTTTTAAACATTCTTTTTGGGTTTTAAAAGGAAGCACGTTTCCTTATTAACCAATATTTGTTAAAGAAAAACGGGCAACAATTAAAATTTCAATACAGCTGCTACAAACTAAAGTATGTAGTTAAGGGTTCTGAATTGTAACAGACAAGAGAACTAAAAGTAAGCACAAAAATGCTTTGCTTTAGTAGTAAATAAGTGGGTTCTAATTAAGAAATCGGTTCAAGTGAAAACCTGCAGCCACTGCGGACCACCAGGTTTGTAGCTGCTACAGTGTAACTAAAATCTGTCTTTGAATGAAAGTGCTAATAAGCCATCTACGTTATCAGCAATGATTGTGTTTTTTTTTTTTAATCTTTTTATTTTATTAATTTTATTGGGCGGCACGGTGGCGCAGTGGGTAGCGCTGCTGCCTCACAGTTAGGAGACCTGGGTTCACTTCCCGGGTCCTGCGTGGAGTTTGCATGTTCTCCCCGTGTCTGTGTGGGTTTCCTCCCACAGTCCAAAGACATGCAGGTTAGGCGCATTGGCGATCCTAAATTGTCCCTACTGTGTGCTTGGTGTGTGTGTGTGCCCTGTGGTGGGCTGGCGCCCTGCCCAGGGTTTGTTTCCTGCCTTGCATCTGTGCTGGCTGGGATTGGCTCCAGTAGACCCCCGTGACCCTGTATTTAGGATATAGTGGGTTGGAGAATGGATGGATTAATTTTATTGTAATCATTCCATGCAAATAGATCAATTTTTACAAAAAATAGGATTGAAAACAAATTGATGCCCACCCCTGAGAAAGAGAGCATGGCCAGCGGAGTAAAAGTTAAAACTTGTAAATATACCTAAATTGATGAGTTTAATAGGGGAATAGAGATGAATGGAGAAGAAAAAGAAATGCAGAGAGAAATACTTCCTCTTTGCTTTAAGAGCTTATTCTAAAATATTATTGATTCGATCCTGTCAGGTTTTGAAAAAGTTCTGCACAGATCCTCCACCTGAGAATTTGATTTTTTCCAATTTCAAATAATATAAAACATCAGTTACCCACTGACTTAAACGAGGAGAGTTAGGATCCTTCCAGTTTAGGAGAAAAAGTCTACGTGCCAATAGTGTAGTGAATGCAATCACAGTTTGTTTGTCCTTCTCCACTTTAAGCCCCTCTGTGAGCCCACCAAACACAGCTGTTAGTGGATTAGGAGGGATTGTGACACCAAGGCTGTCTGAAAGGCATTTAAAGATTTTGGTCCGGCATGATAATTTAGTGCAGGCCCAAAACATGTGGCCCAGTGAGGCTGGGACTTGATTGTAGCGCTCGCAGGTTGGATCCTGCCCTGCAAACATTTTGGACATTTTTAAGTGAGACAGATGTGCTCGATTATATAATTTAGAGTTGTATAATTGTATGCTTTGCCCATATGGAGCTCGAGTGAATTCTCTGCATTGCTACCCTCCACTCCTTTTCGGAGATGCTGAGTGAGAGATCTTTTTCCCTGTGTCCTCTTGGATCTTTGAAAGGGAGGGACTGTAAAATAATGTCATATATTGCAGAGATGCTGTCTTAAGTTCTCGAAATTGAGCAATATTTTTTCAAGCATGAAGGAGGGTGCGAGATGAAGGGAAAATCGGGCAGGTTCTGTTTAACAAAGTTCCTAATTTGAAAATAGTGAAAGAAATGTGTAGCTGGAAAGTTTAAATTTGGAATGTAATTGTTCATAGGATGGAAAGACGACGTCTGTATAAAGATCTCTAAGCAATTTAATCCCAGATCTTTTCTAGATATTAAAAACTGCATATGTTTGTGAGGGTTGAAAAAGGTGGTTCTCTTGCAGAAGTGCCACAGATAAAAGATTCTCCATCTTAAAATGCTTTCTACATTGGTTCCCTTGCAGAAGTGCCACAGATAAAAGATTCTCCATCTTAAAATGCTTTCTACATTGGTTCCATATTCTGAGTGAGTGAAGCACAATTAGGTTATTAGTAAATTGGTGATAATTTGCATTTTTGAGGCACAAAGCAGGGAATATAAAGAAGTACTGCAGGATTTTATTTTTGTTGCGGAACAAGCCTGTGTATGTTCATCTATTTGTGTCCAGGTTTTTATAGCTTGTATGTTTGCTGCCCAGTAATAAAACTGGAAGTTAGGTAGAGCCATGCCACCTTTTGTCTTTGTAGGGTCGCTCTTTGGACGGGTGGATGTTTTGAGTTCCAAATAAATGAAGTTATTGTTGAATCTAATTGCTTAAAAATGATGGTGTTCTAATTTAGCAACTGGTTTGAATGAAAACCTGTGGCCACTGCGGCCCTCGCGGCCCTCCAGGACCGTGATTGAGGACCCCCTGCTCTAAGGGCTGCTTTGTTACAGAGCCTGGGCAGCTTGCCACTATGAATCCTGCAGGGGAGTTTGAGGTTAATGTGAGACCATCTGTCACAAGACTGATGCTCAACCGAAACGTGGACCTTGCAACATGGCAATGGCCCTAAACATAATACCAGTAAATCCACCAGGAACTTGCCAAAAAGAAAGAAATGAAGGGCTCTGGAATGGCCAAGTCAAAGCATGGAAATGAATCCCACCAGGGATGCCGTGGGGGTGTTTGAAACAGGCTGTGGATGCGAGGCACCCCTTAAATGTCACAAAGATTAAAGAACTCTGCATATAGGGTTGCAAAAAGTGTTCGAGTCAGGCAGTTACAGAAAATGCTGACTTCAGGGACAATACCAGCTAACTTTTCCACCAATGGAAATAATAATAATAATATCTTTGCATTTATATAGCGCTTTTCTCGCTACGCAGGGTAATTTTTTGTGAATCAATTATAACAAAGTCAGATTTTCATTGTTTCTTAAATCGCCTTTATCTAAAGGTGCTGCTTAAATGAAGATCAAATCTTGACGTGTCCACATACGTTAAAAAGCAGAAAGAATTTCATGGGGTGTCACTTCTTTTTCACACGACCTTTCTAAAGAAATGCATTGATTCAGCTGCAAGTGGTTTAACCCTGATTTAATATTTTACGTATATTTTCCAAGGATCATGAAAAAAATAACTCTACATTTCATGTTATTCTGTATACGCAGCACGGTGTCTGTTAATGGAAGGCCGAGATGTTTGATGATGGCTCTCTGACTAATCCAGGATCTGAAACCGCAGGCGCTGGGGAAGAATTGTGGATGGTTTTGTTAGAGCCTGAGCCTCATTTAGTTGTCACCATCTGATCATTGGGGTCTTGTCAAGGACAACCCTCTCTCCCTCCCTCATCAATGCAAACGTTTTGACTCCTACAGCAGGAGTTCTTACCTCTAACTCCGGGCTGACCGGGTTTCATTGCTCCAGTGAGTGGGGTAGATGTTGTGAAGCAGATTAGAGTGATGAGCGGGTACTGTGGAAATAAAAACAAAATGGAATTTCTTTTAAATTCTGCTGACTATCCTGGTTTGGGACTGGACATCTAGCCTGCCTTTCTCAATCGCGTGTTCATGGACCATCAATCCATGTGGAAAGGAATCAATACTCGGCCTCTGTGCAGGTGAAGGGTGGCACACGAAAAACCGAACCGTCTCTGACCGGCTGGTTTGAGTCATTATATAGGCGGGTGCCGTTGCGACATGTCGCACTTCTCGCGAGTCACTTTCTTGAATTCACAACATCTTCATAGAGGAACAAACTGTCAGCAAAGGGTTGTGGACACCAAGATCACCGGACCTATCCACTTGCGACTTTTACCTGTGGGGCAATCCGAAGGGAATTGTGTATGTCAATAATCCAAAGACATTAGAGGAACAACATTCGGAGAGCGGCTGAGCTGCATCGCCTCTATGACAATATGGTGTGGTATGCAGAAAAATGTATTGACGCACAAGGAAATCGTTTCCAGGACCTCCTCTAACCAGTAAGTACAGATTTTTTTGTATTGCATATCTTTCGTTACGTGTACGGGCTAAGAAACGTACGTCGACGTTGGAGTCCGAGATGGTTCGGTTTTTCATGCGCCACCCTGTACAATTTGGAGGACCAGCCCCATTTATTACAGGCTTGCTTAGGAAGAAGATTTCAAAGCAACATAGTTGTAGGTGGCCCTCTACTCGTCTATGGTCAAACACTGGATGTCCTGGTTGCCATTTCATGTGCGGTGCAGTGGGCCAGAATTCTGTACGTGGCTGTAATTCGCCTGTCATTTGTATGTACCTAAATATTTATGTAGAATTTTCAGTTTAACAGTAAATGTCCGTCTATGGTGATCAGATCATAGGTAGTCCACGCTAGATGACAATACAGAAATGGGGTTTAATTTTGAATGTAGCAGTCTGTGTGTTTAATTTTTGGAGATTATTTAAGCAAGAAAGACACAAGTTTCTTGGTAAGGTTAAGCAGGTGACAGTTATTTGTGACGAGATTGCAGGTAAGGTTTCCTTCTGGTGGCTCTTTCATGGAGGTCATGTCTGTTTATGTCACGCTACACAGTACAGCTAACCATGCCTGTTGGTATCATGGAGTCATGTTTTGGGGATTTGCTTATCCTTTCTCCACAGGATACATTATCCACTGTTTTTCTTGGTCTTCCAGATCCTGATTTGACCTCCAGTTGTCCCTTTTAACTGCCATTTTTCAGTGACATTTCAGACTGTGGGAATTGCTAGCTGGAAGTGCTTTGATAATCATTTTCTAGCCTTCCCCTGCTGTGTATGCATCAATTAGTTTCATTTTCAGATCCTCGGAGGAGCTCATACTGGAGTGTTGCACAATGTTTGAAGTGTCAAAGAGTTAATTAGGCTCTGGAATTGTCATCAGTGGGCTGATCCTGGTGACAATTCTTGACCAAATGTATCCCTTGTGAGCCAAGCCAGCCTAGACATAACAGTATGCACTTCACTGCCCAAAGAACTGCTGCCATTACAGTTCACGTATCGCTCCAGTAGATCTATGGACGATGCCAAAATTACCAGCCCATCTGAATGAGAGAGCAGAGAATTGCGTGTTAATGCGACTTACAGACTAGAGTTCAGCATTGAACTCCGTAACACTTCTAAAGCTCGGAGACCTCCGTCTGAACACTTCACTGTGCAGCTGGGTTTTTAACTTCTCAAGTGGTTCAAGTAGGTGGCCGCACCTTATCATCCCTCACGCTCAACACAGGCTCTCCACAGGACTGTGTTCTGAGTTTTCTATACATATCACTGCGGGCCTGATTGCTAACAGCAAGCAGCAGGCTTACCTGGATGAAGTGGAGATCCTGTCACGTTGATGTCAGGACAACAGTCCTCTCCTGAATGTCAGCAAGAAAAAAAAGACCTGACTGTGGACTCTGAGAGAAAATGGCAGTACCACCCCATCAGTATTAACAGCACTCCAGGGGAAGTGGGGGTGTCATTTCAAATACCTCTGCTTCTACATCACAGAGGTCCATACCTGGTCCAACCACATGTACACCTTGGCAAAGAAGGCACAGCAACATCTGTACCTCCTCAGATGCCTGATTCAAGTACTACACATGCACCATCAAAGGTATCCTGACAGGAAGTAGTACAGCATGGAGCAGGACCTCAAGGTTCTGCAGATAGTGGGGCAGTCAGCTGAAAGCATCAGGGACCTATGCGCCCTCTAACCTTTAGGACTTCAGACGAGAGCAAAGAAAATGACCAGAGATACCAGCCATCCCAACGGCGGCCTCTTCTTTTTGCAGCAGCCAGGGAAACGCTATGGCTGACTGAAGTCCAGTTCAGAAAGACTGAGGGGGAGCTTCTGTCCACCTTCCGGCCGCATCCTAAACGAGGACGGGTGCTAGAGCTACATGATGGCCTGCTGTTAATTCTGCCATATTGTCATTTATTATTTACTTATTAAATATCTTTATAATTTTAATATGATGCATACTATCTGTACATTAACATTTACACAAAAATGACATTGTTGTAGTCTGCAGGGAACTGTATATATAACATGTAATAATCTATATGTAACTAGGCAAAGTAAATTCAACTTCAGGTACTTTCGTCTAAAGCGAGTAGCTACGCGCAGTTTAAATGAATGGACACCCCTGACGTTTGATGACAATCCTGTAGTGTATCTCCGTTCCCGGCACGGCAGGTTTTTGCAAGCAGGACTGAAGGAGATCAAGTGAAAAGTTCCGATTCTCAAAGTGGAAGTAAACTTAACTTCCTACCGAGCCACTTGCAATCCCGTGAATAACAAGGTGAAAATACTTGCCACGCCCATGCTGACGCATCACAATTCGACGAACTCATCTGTTGAGGACATGTGCGACAGCGGGCAGCAAAAGGTCGAAGAGAAATTACCAGAGGAGACCCTGAAACGTTGGGAGAGGTCAGACATTGGGATTGCGGAGGGAGGGAAGTGAAAATAATTTGTGATAATAAAACCATCGGAACACAA
The DNA here is from genome assembly GCF_016835505.1 of Polypterus senegalus. Taxonomy (NCBI): domain Eukaryota; kingdom Metazoa; phylum Chordata; class Cladistia; order Polypteriformes; family Polypteridae; genus Polypterus; species Polypterus senegalus. Next base: position 81,790,448 of record NC_053170.1, read on the forward strand.
GTTGTTAATTCGACGCGCGGGAAACGAAGTACAACTTGATGTATATGATACGCTAGCACGTTTACATACACATTGACGAAACAGATCGGTGATACGGAGACAGCGTTCGCATAGGTTAGCTTGACATTTGTCTCCGTCGGGGAGTCTAAATCGGATAGCGTCAGGCTTCTTTTGCAACAATCTCCTTGGATACGCCCACTTCCGAACACTTCGATTGGCTGCTGCTTACGTCTGTCAGAAAAAAAAGCCTTCTGCTGTATAATTGATTGGCTGCTTCTTGCGTGGTCTTACGCTATCGTCATTTTTCTGTCCAATTACTAAAAGAGTTGAGTAGACAGACACGTGGATCAGCCAATCAATGTCAATAAACAATCTGGCCGCTAATGGGCTTTTCTGCCAATGGTAAAGTGGCCTCTGTTAGAGACGTGTTTGGCGTGTTAAGTTGAGGAACGGAAAGTGACGAAGTAAGAGTAAGTACAGTTTACCGCAGGCTCCACAGATAGGGCTTAGAGGGTAGATGTGTCTGCAGATTTTAGTCTTAGCCACAGTCTCGCTTCTCCTTTTTAGAAACAATTTTTGCTGAATTCAAGTTTCCCGTACGTGCGCATAGTTGATATCAATGTTCTTCAGCGTTAAGAAAGTATCCAAAAAGTTCATAGTTGTCAGTTTTATTTTGTGGATGTTGTCGTTCTCAAAATTGTACCTTTAATAATTTCTAACGTGAATTTTAATATTAAACATTTGGCAGTGAAGGATTTGAGTATATGTGTGACTGGCAGTAAATTAGTAGCCTACTTGCAGTTTTTCTATGACAAGCTCGCATCATGCAGTTTGGTAAATGCAATCAGTAGCTCTCCATAACAACTGAAAACTGCAGCACAGTCTCACTTGTATAAAGGCATGTTGAGGTCCATAAACATACAAGGTCAATAACAAATGATGCACTGACCCTGCTTTAAAATCCTTACCTGTCCTCCTGTATTCCTAAGGTTGAAGAGTGTTGCCCAAAGATGCACTTTATCTTGAGAAATGGAAGGATGGATGATGGACAAGCAGTTGTTTTTTGTTACTGCATCTAAGGAAGTAACCAACACACACTCCCATAAACAGACACACATGTCAAGGAATGGGTGAGAAGATGAGGTTACCTAGTGAGACCGCAGGGCCTTGCTGCCCATACGTTTTTTGAACCCACATATCCAAAAAAGGGGGTGTACCACGTCATGAGATCCACCTGAATGATGGTGCGTTGGTCTCCTAGTTTGACTTCCAAACTGCCAGACTTAAACAAATGGACTCAGTAAGTTGTCATAAGTGTGCCTCACAGTAATCTTCAATTGAACTTTTCTGACTAGCCAATTTTATCTCACTCTGTAGATGTTAGAATGGGATGGAGATCTGGGGCCTCATGCATAATGTTGTGTGTAGAATTCGCACTGTAACATGGTGTGCGCACAAAAAAATCCAGATGCATAAATCTGTGCAAATGCCAGCTTCCATGTTCTTCCACTACATAAATCCTGGTCAGCGTGAAAAGTAACGCACCTTCTGTCCCGCCCCGTCTCCTCCCAGAATTACCCTCTTTGAATATGCAAATCAATATAAATAGCCTGTAAGATTAGCCTTCTGTAAAAAGACAATGGCAAAAGCACGGGGGGAAATAGACGAATTTCAGTGAATACCAAGTGGAGGAAAGGAAAAACGTACTATTTGTTGGTTTAAACTGTGGTATAAATAACAAAAGGAAGTTGATCAAGTGACATAGCGTGTAAGAGAAACTTGAAAGCTCAAGTTCACAAAGTCGCACAGTGCCCGAAATAAAAAGAAGTTGTCAGATATCAAAGTCGGCGTGAAAAGGCGAGTCGTAGCCCACCGCCTGAGTGTCATATGAAAGCTTATTAAGGTTCAGAGAAAAACAAAAAGGCACACAGTGGGGGAAAAAGCAAGAAATGTCAAATTGAATCTTGAAATGTCCACTTTAATCACGTTGTTTATTTTGTCTTTAAAGTAGAACATCATAAACTTCATCTTAAAATCGTTAAATTTGCTAGTTTCTCAAATCCCATCGTAACTAAAGTAGAATGTTAAATACTTTGCTTTGTATTTGATCTTCTATGTGCTCTATGTGTGTGAATCCCTAAGTGCTTCCAGGCTTTCTCTTCCTCCGACAGGACACAGAATCCATTACATTTGTGATATTACAGCTCTCTGAGTAATTAAAATACTGAGATGTATACGTGATATCATTTTCATGATGATAGGAGTTAAAGCCTGTTATTAAACATGGGAACACGATGGCACAGTGATTGTTCATGTCTCACACAAGATGCTTGCTGCTCCAATCGCGACCTTCGATGAAATAATTTATTGCAGCAGTACTGTCTCTCTCAAACGTACTAACCTCCAATTCCTGCCCTTACTTTTCTTTCTCCAAATATCAAATCGCCTCACAATAGATGTTAAGCCATCTGTAAGCTTAGAACGCCGATTCTTCAAAACTTTTAAGGAACATTGAAATATCTTCGTAGTACATGTTTAATTATTCTATCCATCTATCCTTCCAGTGTCGCACCAGCAAGAATACAGCACAAGGCAGGAACAGTCCGTGAACATGTTTAATTATTAACAATATAGATTATTTAAATGAAGTTGAAGTTTTATCTGTATAATATAATAAACATATTTTACTGCATTTAATCTTAATGATATCGTCATCATATGTAAATACACACTTTATAAAGTGGCTTAGGTTGTGCAATATTATAACTGTAGTGCAAGTTTACAGTGAGGTAATTGTAATTATAAGTACAAACAGTTCTACAAGGAGCACTTGATGGACTGAATGAGTGCATTTATAGTTCTTGGGATGAAACTGTTTCTGAACCGCGAGGTCCGTACAGGAAAGGCTTTGAAGCGTTTGCCGTGTGAGAGCAGTTCAATAGACAGCATGGCTGAGGCAGTGTGTGCTTGATGCTGTATACCGATAATTCTCTTTCCGATCAGCTGCTGCTGTGATTCCCCACTCAGGTACAGTGATATAAATACTCCGAGTGGTGCAGTGAGAGTAATATGGAAAAAGATGATCCGCTGTGGCAACTCCTAACAGGAGCAGCTGAAAGAAGAAGAAGGTGCAGTGAGAGTAACAACGCTAAAGCAGTTGTGGTATTTAGAATAGTTTGGCCATTCCGTGGACCATTTTATTGTTACAAGTTAATTACAATCAGATGCCTTAAAACTAATAAACAATATGCGGTTAATTTCAGTGTATTTATAAAGCCGCGTCAGGAAAATAAAGAGTAACCACACAGGAACAGTAGCACTGCTTGGACGCTGGGTGCCGCCAGTCTGCAAAACCGAGCGCAGAACTTGTGTACGCCAGGGTATGAGCTGCTGTGAAAACGTGCGTGGCTTTACGCTAAGTTTAGGTTTTATACATCGTGATTTGAGTGTGGAGACGTTCATGCGCAACATTTGTTTGCGTACGCACCGTTTATACACGAGGCCCCTGGTGACTGGGAAGGCTGCTGCTTATTGTCTTTCATTTGAATCCTTCCCAGAATTTCACAGCCTTTTTGCTGAAAAAGCCCCCTCACCGATAGTTGCACAGCTGACATTAAGGGTTGCCTCTGATTGACAGGTAGGTTTATTGCTGACATTTTTGTGCCAGACAGGTATACTGCTGACATTAAGGTTTACTTGTGATTGGCAGCAATGATCAGATACCCTTTGGCATTTAAATGCATGGGCTCATGCAGCTTCTGTCACATCCTCGTCATGCTGAATCCTCAAGTTTATGTGCCTTAGCTTACTAAATGTGACAGTTGCGACCCTATAAATGTGTAAGGCAGTAACATCTTGACTTTCAGTACTGGAAGTGCGCGTCTGTTGTACTGTGTAGACGGCCAAGAGCGAGCCTCCTGCTGCTGCTGAATAAAAGGCCCAGTCCCACTTCAGGGCTTGGATACGCACTATCGCCAATGGGGTAACTCCTTTAGCTCCACTGGCTAAACAGGGTGTTCTGTAATCCAAAAGCCCCCCGTTCAAGTCCCAAAGACGCTCAGGGAGGTTGTGCAGCAGTTGGACGGGTTGACACTCTGACTGAATCGGTGACGGACGTTTTTTTTTTTTGAACCACAGTTAAACTAATCTGCATGGTGGTCTGACTGTAGCTTGGCTGCTACTTGTCTCAAGTCACATAAGCCTTAATCCAATCAGTCTGTATTATCGGTGGGTGAGTAGGGCTGACTTGATTCATTATAGGATGGCGGGCTCTCATACGCCTTAAGCTTAACGCACTCAGAAACACACATACACACACACACTCTCTATCCACTTAAGCACTGATTATGAGTGACACCTGAGCAATCCAGTGTAGGAAATTGTGTAAGGGATCCAGTTAGAGGAGCTTGGTTTGAGCCCACCCAGGGACAACAAATTCATGCAGGAAATTTAGTAGTTTTAACTTGTGTTTAGCCCACCCAGTTTATCGAGGTGCAAAAAAGAACTAATTCATTGATGTTAATCAATCACTTAATTAATTATCAGTTTTGCCTTTGGTGATGCCAGTAGTTTACTCAATAATGGGGAGCATGCACTGGTACATAGAATTGCTGCACCCATCACACAATGAAACAGCTCAGGGTTCCAGTTGGCAACCCCCCAAGCTGACACGCTGTCCAGTGCCAACCTCCGGAAATGACCCTCGCTGCTGCCGCGGCCTGGTGTTACGTGGGCGTCCCTTGGCCTGGTCCTCAACAATGATGGTCTTGTGAGTCACGTTACGTGGCCGTAGTGCCGTAGCTGACTCTCCCTCACAATGCAGGTGATGTGTCTCATTCAGGACTCCATGAGCAACACAAAGTCAAACCAACGGTACCCAAGGATTCTCTGGAGAGGCACACATGAAGGAGTCCAGTCTTCATGTCAGGTCACTGGATAGCGTCCATGTCTGGCAGCCATATAGCAAGACAGGAAGCACCAGGACTCTAAAGACTTGGACCTTCGTCCTTTTGCAGCGCCACACACCCCATTCCAGCGACCTCATGACCCCCCATGCTCTCCCAATCCTTCTATTGACTTGGGTCTTAATTTGGTAAGACTCCCACTTTATTTTCCTTGCCTCTTTCTATTGTAGGTGGTCTCTGCCCATTAGACCTATGTCAAGGTAACTGAAGCACACTTGTTATATGAGAGAGAATAGTACAATTTATTGATAAACACAAAGATTATAAAAATATGCCATCTGCATCTCTCTATATACAGTAGACCCCTGCAAAGTCGCGGTTCAGAGTTTGTGGCCTCAGTCATTTGCGGATTTCTACTTAGAACTTAACTCATAATTGTTAGCAGAAACTGCAAATATCTTTTTTTTGTGTCAATACTGTACTGTAAAGAGAACACAAAACAACTGTAGAGGAAAAGGCGTCTTGTGATGGTGAAAGTAGACAATCCGACAGTGTTATTCATTTCTCCTGGCTGCTGATTGGCTGCTGCCCTGTGACGCATCTCCGGCAGATGCAGCCCAGCATTCTCGCAACATAACAGTTTACCGCGTGTAGCTATCTCGAGTGTTTCACTGAGCGTTCTCGTGTTTTTCGTTTTGATCTTCTTAAAGCCCAAAGATGCCGCCCAAACACGCTGCACCTTCTAAGGCTTCTGGCAATGGACCTAAGCGCCAGACGAAGTGTACGACATTCCAGGAGAAGGTTGAACTACTGGAGTTGCTCCGCTCCGGGAACTAAAAAGTTATGCCATAGTAGCCACCTGAGGAACTGTAAATCCTCTGCTTTGCTGTGCAGTCATTATCTTCATTACATACCTTCATCTTGCTGCACAGCTAATTCATCATCATCAACCAATATCATTCGTTATTGGTGAGTACCCGTACATTTTACTGTATTTGTTATTAAATTATTATGTATTTACCCTACTTATACCAAAGAAAATGCGTTTGCATGAATTACAGTACATATAGCTGTAACATCGGTATTTTACATTCTAGCACCGCGGGAGACATAGCAGTACAGTACTGTGCTGTATACGGGTTTACCTTTACATTATAGGCATTTTTTTGACCACATCCAAAATTCACAGTTTTTCACAATTCGCGGGTGCTCGAGGAACGTAACCCCCGCGAATTACGGGGATCATCTGTATATAAAATCCAGTGTCTGTCTGTATGTCTGTCCACTTTTCACGGGAGAACTACTTAACAGCTTTAGATCGGGTTTTTTTTTTTTTCTAGAATTTGCTTGAACATTCCGGTTGATTTTGCGACTTCTCTCATCACACTAAGTATCATAGTTCGCTTGCAAGAGCGATTTATTCGTGCCAATCTGAGACAGAGGCTGCAGGCCAAGGGGAGGGGGTAGCGTGAAGTCAGGAGTGGGGAGCCAGGCAGGGCCCTCCTCACAGTCCTGTTTCACAATTACACGGGCGGAGCCGTGGGGGACAGCTAGTACTGTATATCTTTATATATAATACGCTACCGTGGCTGTCTGTATGTCTGTCCAGAATTTTAAATCACCCGTAGCTCGCAAAACCGTTTGACATATTGACCTGAAATTTGGTACACATATACTACGTGACGTCTACTATCCGCTTTTGGGGTGATGATTGACCTCCAAGGTTATTCCTCTTTTATTTTTTATTTTATTTTATTGTAGAATCAACTCTCGGCAGCGGACAGCAGGGCGGTCGTGCGACACGTGTACAGGCGCTGTTCTCAGCCCTACCACCTTCGCCGTCACTTCCCCTACCTCTTCATATCTTTAATCATTCTTGAGACAGACTGAAGACTTACGTGCCAGCTTAAGTGAAAAATTAAAGAAAACATAGTAAATAACTGCAACATGAACACTGACTTAATCAGTTTTAACACGAAAATATGTCGACGGAAGAAGAGAAGAAGTGGACTGCTAGGGTGAGAAAAGAAGAGCTGCTCAGGAAACCGCAAGCACGTCAACCACTGAGCAAATGAATGGTAAACGTACAGCGAAAGACAGAGGGTGAAAACTAAGAATGCTCAAGTGAAGTGTATTCACTGTACGTTATCGTGCTGCGCACTGTTACTGGTATTGACATAAAAGGCAGAATGTCTGACAGACAAACATAACACAGAGGAGGCCAGCTGTTTAAGGTTCTGATTTTTGTTGCCACAGACAAACAGTTTTACATACCATTGTATTGGAGTGCCCTCTTGTTTTTGCTAAGTTGTCCTTTTTCGGTGGTGTGCTGTTGCCTTCTGCAGCTCTCTGTTAGGCTTTTTGTTGTGCCCTCTGTAACCTCATAGGGAAAAGCGTTACTCTTTCTGGCACAAGAGAAGTCCTCTGCTGAAGTAGTGCTGCTTTTCAGTTTGGGCCCAGTCACTGGCACAGAGCTTGGCCTGGGAGAGTGGATCTTAGCGTTAATTCAGGGCCGCCAGCTCTAAGTGTCTCTACATAGAAAGTTCCAGGCCAAAGAAAGTTTATTAGGTTTTTTTTTTGTCCCATAGGGAGTGGGTGGCTTTTCACCCCAAAGAGAGTGGGCTCTTCAACTTTCAGCTTACAGATGGAATGGATTGCCAGCTTTCAGCTCCCCCAAGGGAGAGAGCAGCTTAGCAGCTTTCAGGTCTCCACACAGAACGGCTTGTTAGCGTTTAGCTTTCCAAAGAAACTGAGGAGATCAACGCAGGTAGTTTTGAAGGAAGGTGTAACCTCTGGTGACTGGATGAAGGTCTTCTCCAGTTGCAAATCCAGTGCCTGCTTACAGGTGTGTTGTTTTGTCCTTTTGTCCATCTTGTCCAGCCAGAGTTCAAGTAGCAGTTGTAAGCCTAAGACGAATGCCTTTTTGTCTGAATGAATGTCTACAAAGTGTGAGCTGAACTCTGATTTATACTTTTGTTATTCGATGAAGTACACAGTTAACCAGAGTTTAGGTGGAGCTGCAGATCTGCCATCCACTCAGGAATGGCGGTCAGTTGCAGCGATAGATACATACATCCATACATACTTTATTAATCCCAAAGAGAAATTCACATACTCCAGCAGCAGCATACTGATAAAAAACAATATTAAATTAAAGAGTGATAAAAATGCAGGAAGGACAGACAATAACTTTGTATAACTAGCCGACACTCGCCGTTGCATACAGCGGTGTAAGAATAAGAACGGAAAACGGTGAGAAAGGAATTCAGAAATTAAGAAGAAAGAAAGGTGCAGTTGTGAATAGGTGTTTTGTTGGAGACGACAGATAATGAGTCAAAAGCTCTAACCCTAGAAAAGGCCACGTACAACTGACCGTGGCTGAAGACTGGTTGTTGTAGATTAATGCAAATCTTTGCAAACGTTTGTCCTTGGGACTTGTTGATAGTCATGGAGAAGGCGAGTCTGAGTGGGAATTGTGTGCGTTTAAATTTAAAAGGGAGATTGGTGTCAGAAGGAAGGAGAGATTGTTTCAGAATTTTGGATAGCGATCAGTTTGCCCTATGTCGTAGTGAGAGTGCATTGCCTTCGTCAACCGTTTGTGTCAAGAAATAACCCACTGATAGGAACAGGCAGTTGGCGGATCCCAGAATACAGATGTAGTATTCGCAGTATAACGAAAATAGCAAGGAGCGAAACCAATGCCAATGGTCGAGAAAATACCTTCCTGTAGCAGGCTACGGAAAAGACTCCCAGGCGCACACATGGCCGAAGTGAAAGGTCACGCGGTCACACTAGATATATGGTGGTGATGTGACACCAATGGGGTCAAGAGAGAGAAGCGGGGAACACAGTAGTCTGAAGTAGGAATAGGAATCGAGAAAAGCGGAGTGGGGGTGTATGGGAGGCCGCAGCCAGCGTGGGGAAGGGTTTTGAAGAGGAAGAATAGGAATCGAGAAATGTTGTGTGAGCTGCGTGTGGGGAGGACTGGTTTTGAAGAGGAAGCAGGATGAACCAGAAGAAAAATATAAAAGATGTTAACGTTTACCCCCCCGGGTGGAATTGAAGAGTCGCATAGTGTGGGATCCCCTCAGTCTGTCAGTGGAGCAGGATGGTGACAGCAGTCTCTCGCTGAAGCTACTCCTCTGGCTGGAGATGATCCTGTTCAGTGGATGCAGTGGATTCTCCATGATTGACAGGAGCCTGCTCAGCGCCCGTCGCTCTGCCACGGATGTCAAACTGTCCAGCTCCATGCCTACAATAGAGCCTGCCTTCCTCACCAGTTTGTCCAGGTGTGACGCGCCCTTCTTCTTTATGTTGCCCCCCCAGCACACCACTGTGTAGAAGAGGGCGCTCGCCACAACAGTCTGATAGAACATCTGCAGTATCTTATTGCAGATGTTGAAGGACGCCAGCCTTCTAAGGAAGTATAGTCGGCTCTGTCCTCTCTTACACAGAGCATCAGTATTGGCAGTCCAGTCCAATTTGTCATCCAGCTGCACTCCCAGATATTTATAGGTCTGCACCCTCTGCACACAGTCACCTCCGATGATCACGGGGTCCGTGAAGGGCCTGGGCCTCCTGAAATCCACCACCAGCTCCTTGGTGTTCAGTTGTCATCCCTGTTAAATCTGCTTCCTTATCAACCCTTGTGTGCCACTAAAAAGTTTCGAAAAATGGGCAATATCCACTTTGTCCTACACCATCTCTCTGCACTACTCCATGTCTTACTACTCCATACTTACTGCCTTTGGCTTGGCAGGCCAGACAGGTGTCTCCTAGACAGTGGAGACTTGGCACTTACAATAGACTTAGATAAAATTTGATTCCAGTTTTTTGATTTGATATACTGTACTTTATTAATCCCAGAGGGGAAATTGTCGCATGGCTTTTGGGGTGTCAGAAGGCAGAGTTAGATTATGCAGCGCCTTTCAGCAATTTTTCAAGTTAAAGTCCTTGTTTAAGGGCCCAATAGATTATAGATTCCTTTTGGCTACATAGGACTATAAGGTAAAATATAAAATAGAGTCTTACAACATTGCTTCATTTAGAACATCTGGGAGTATTGGTCACAGATTTGTAGGTTAAAAAATAAAGATCAGAGTTCAATTATGGTTCACACAGTCGGAGGAAAACTTAACAGCAAAAAATTCGGATGTGAGTGTCAGTAGGCTTTGCGCCCCAGGAACCAAGTTACCAGAACTATTGATTAACATTTCAGTAATTATTTACTGCTCTGATGCTGATCTTTCCGATCATAAAATAGTTTATTACGACATCTTTTGACAAGAAGAATTCATAATTAATTGCAGAATTACAGTATTTGAGGGTTCCTCTAGAGTCCCTCTTTCTTTTACATGATTTGGCTCAAAAACTAATCAGCACATCATCATCTTATAGCAGACTTAAGTTTCAAGTTTGGTAGTTTTCATCCAGCCATTTTAGCTCTAGACTGACCTCAAGAAACTATGACACACAGACACAGACACACCAATCCTAAATCGTCAGGATCCATTGAAGACCAGAGTGTCATTTTTGACGAATCTAAATCTTTCACTCCTCCTCCAAAGGTGATAGGTTGACTCCTTTAGAGTTCTCGTGTATCTTGCTGGCCTCCTTCTCTCGTTGTCTTCTTGTATGTTCACGCAGTTAGCCTGTTGTTACAGTTGTACAGTAATTTCTTAATGATCGATTTAACTGGACTCCAAAGGATAGTCAGTGACTTGGGTATTTCCTTGTCTCTATTCCTGAGCAGATCAACATTCCTGAGATCTCAGATATTGTATGATGGATGCCAGTTGTTTTGGCTGATTTTGTATCTCATTATCGTTTGGCTGCTAATTAAGAAAAAGAAACAAGCAAGGTTGGGTCTGAGTCTTCAAGAACAAGTCAAATCAAGTTGCGGAGCATGCACTGGTGCAGTGTGTTGCCGCACTCACCACACTACGAAACAGCTCGGGATTCCGGTTGGCAACCCCGAAGGCAGACACGCAGTCCAGTGCCACCCTCCAGAAATGACCCTCCATCTGCCGCAGCCAGGTGTTACATGGGCAACCCCTTGGCCTGGTCCAGCCACTTGGGTCCCCAACAATGAGGAATATGTAAACCGGATTACCCTCAGGGAATTGTACCACATGGCCATAGTGCCGTAGCTGATGCTCCCTCACAATGCAAGTAATATGCCTCATTCAGGACTCCATGAGCAACCGCTCATTCAACACGAAGTCAAACCAACGGTACCCAAGGATTTTCCGGAGAGACACAGTACTGAGGGAGTCCAGTCTTCGTCTCAGGTCACTGGATAGCGTCCATGTAGCCATATAAGACAGGAAGCACCAGGACTCTAAAGACCTCCATCATTTTGCATAGATATCAGGAGCACCATACACACCCTTTCCAGCGACCTCATGACCCCCCCATGCTCTCCCAATCCATCTACTGACTTCATAGGATGAGTAACCAGAGACATGAATGTCACTGCTGAGGTAAGTAAACCTCTCGACGCGGTCAACACTCACTCCGCAGACAGACACACTGCTGATGGCCGTGCCCAAGAGGTCATTAAAGGCCTGGATGTTGGTTTTTATCAGGGCACTCGCAAGTCCAGACACTCAGACTCCTCACTCAGTCTCTCGAGAGCCACGATCATAGCCTCCATTGACTCCGCGAAGATCACAGCATCATCAGCAAAGTCAAGATCCATGAATCTTTCTTCACCAACAGATGTCCCACAGCCGCTGGACCCCACAACCTTGCCACAACACCCAGTCCATACAAGCATTGAACAGAGTAGGAGCAGAACACACCCCTGACGAACCCCAGAATCAACTGGAGAAACGCAGAGGTCCTGCCGCCACACTGCACAGCACTCCCAGTACCAGTGTACAGGCCAGCCATCATATCCAGCAACCTCGAGGGGATCCCACGAACCGCCAGGATGTCCAACAGGGCAGCTTGATCAACTGAGTTGAAAGATTTTCGGAAATTGACAAAGGCTGCAAAGAAACTCTGCCGATATTCGCGTTTATGCTCTATGAGAACCCTCAGTGCCAGGAATGCAGTCGATGGTAGACTTCTTAGGCGTAAAAACAGACTGTTCCAGTCGCTGGTAGGTTAGCAAGAGATCACGGATCCTATTGAGGACAACCCTAGCAAGGACCTTACCCGGCACCGAGAGTAGTGTTATCTACCTGTAGTTGCTGCAATCCAGGTGATCACCCTTCTCTTTCCAGATAGGGACAACAAGTCCCGTATTCCAGTCAGTTGGGATGATGCCAGTCTCCCAAATGGAAGCAAAGATTGCTTGCAATGCCAGGAGGACAGCCTCACCACTATCCTGGATAAGTTCACCCTGAATACCACAGATCCCTGCAGCCCACCCCCAACCCCACAAAGAACAAGTCAATTAAAATGAGTTCAAAAGAAGTTAATTAGCAGCAAAAACAGGTCACTCATTCAGAAAAGGGTTAGAATGAAAACCTGCAGCCACGGTGGTCCTCCAGGACTGGAGCTTGCGACCCCTGGATGAGGCCACCATAGTGACTCACCACAAGTTGGACTTTTCACATTCAGTTACATCCATTCTGCAGTGAAGTGGAACACCAGACCGGTGACCTCCACTGAACTACTTGTGTGACCCCAGTGATGGTGTAGGTGTGGCATTTTAAAATGGGTGAATCCTTATGCAGTAAATTATTTTGTGTGTTATTTGTGTAATTAATTTAGACCATTAATTCTGTAATTAATTTAGACCATTTTGCAGAAATCTGCTGTTGTTTTGACATTACAGTCATTTTTTTCAGTTTATCAGTATCGGTAAAGTTAAATGAAATCCACTGTGCTTCAAAGTTATATAACAAACAGTGCTGGGCAACGATTACAATTTTTAATCGCGATTAATCACAGACAGTCACAACAATCACATTGTTATGTGCAAAATTCAATAATGAACTCAAAAGTAGTGTATTGTGTGTATTTGGTTTGCAAACACTTTAAATAAATAAGGTGCTTTTAAACAGCAGTATTCCCTTTACGTAGCAGCAGTTAAAATACTTCATGTAAATCTCGACTTAAACTTTAATGTAATCAAATATAAAACCAAAGCTATTTGCCACTGTCAGGGCATTAATATTTTCGCTTGTCTGTTATTAAAAAACAAGTTACCCTCATATGCCCTGCGGTGGGCTGGTGCCCTACCCAGGGTTTGTTTCCTGCCTTGCGCCCTGTGTTGGCTCCAGCGGACCCCTGTGACCCTGTAGTTAGGATGTAATGTGTTGGATGGTGGATGGATGGAAGTTACCCTCAGAGTCCAGAGCCACGATCACAACATTATAACTGGCACCTTCCGAGCAACAGCAAGTTAACATTTCTAAATCTGTTTTCTTTTTTATCTGAGCAGATACCAGCAGAAACATTTTCTTCTATCAGGGAGCAACATAAACAGTCGATGTTCAGCAGCAACTCTTTGAGGGCTAATATTTTTTCCAAAAAACTCAGTTTTCTGAAAAGCGTACAAAGCAATGGTTTCACACATAAGTCAACATAAAACGTCTGTTCAGCACTACGATCAGCTGATGCCAGTACCTCAGTTTCGTTTTCGATCTCCATCTCCAGATCACTTGCATCAAAATTGGAGTCCGACAAAGCAGAGTCCGATTCAGCGATAATACGAAAAAAGTTTTGCTTTGAGCATTCACTTTGGTGTATCTCCACATGCCATGTCAGAAGCTGTTTGCTCTTCGCTACTCATGCACACGCAGGGACTCGGGGTCAAATCAACAAAGCTAACTTTCCTTCTAGCAAAAGCGTATCGAAAAGCGCTGTAATAAGAAGATCACTGATCTCTATCGATCGCCAGCGAGACGGAGGCTTTCAAAATAATAATAATAACAAAAACTGCATTAGCACGTGATAAAGTAATTGTCGCCGTTAATTAATCTGTTAACATGATAATAACGCGTTAACTTGCCCAGCCCTATTAACAAATATAACAAACTTTTATAACAGTTAAATGGAGCCACTATTTTTAAAATTGCTTTGAGTTGCCAATTGACTTTTGTTTCATGTAGGCAGCCAGAGTCTAATTTCACCCAGCCGGTCCTCTGAAGTTGGCATTAGCTTTGTGCATCGGCTTTTTATTGACCAAATAACTGAAAGATGTGTGTAAAAGACCTCTTGACCCAGGTGCCACATCCGTTCTAAACAGTTGATCACAGAACACGTCGAACGTAAATCGAGAAGCTGGGATAGATCTCTGTGTGACGGTGATTAATAAGGAAGGCAATGACGCACATTTTAGAGCAATTTGTTTTAAATTATGGCCCAAGGAGTGCAAAATCCATTCAAAATAGAAAAAGCTGTGACCCAGAGTATATATTTTAACACCTACACTTTCTTCTATTTAACTTAAGGAGAATAAAGTGTTGGGTAAATTTAGGATGCATTATTTGAGGCCACATTTACTGTTTTCCAATTTAGTTTGTGTCACTAAATCTTACAGTACAAAGAAAAGCATTTGTTGCTTGTCCATGTAGTGGAAATTCAGTACAAGGTATAAATAAGTCAGCAGACAAAGATTACTAAACAAATCGGTGATAATGAAAAGGCAATAAATGTTGATAATATGATACTACTGTATTAACTCAAAAAATAAATGTCAACATGCAACATCAGCCAACATTCAGGCAATTCAAGTAAGCAAGCAAGCAATGGGTGGCTAATAACATCGACTCTGTAGTGCAAACAGTGTGGGTGCTTCCATAATGGCATCTTGATTGCAAGCTGAGTTAACAGTTTAATGGCCTGCAGGCGAAAAATATGTGAGCCTGCCGATGGAATTGCACAGAATGCTACAGAACAGCATGCTGGATGTTATTAGTTTTATGAATGTGGTGTGTGTGGTAGGAAATAATGAAAGAGTTCTTCCTTCAGGTAAATACAAGACATTTCATTACAGAAATGCGACAAAGTGTGCTTAAATAAAACACAGCAGAAGAATACAGTGAATGAGATGAACAGCCAGCGGCGACTGCGGTTTAGTGTTAAGATGGGACAGTGGTAAAGAGGAACAGAATACAAATACAGGTAACTGTTATTATTAGTATGTGACGGCAGACGATGACGTTTAGTGTATGCATTGGATCAAATCGATCAAATCAAACGTTATTTGTCATATACAAATTATGCATACGGTACAATAATACAGTGAAATGCTTAGTTGCTTAACTCCCATAACTGTGCCTTGAGACAAATATAATGGAACAATAACGATACTTATTTAGAAATCATTAATAGAATTATAAATATGTCTCTCTATTATATAAAAAAATCCTGGGACGAGACGTGACTTTTTCAGAGAGATAATTTCAGGTCCCATGAGACGAGACTTTGTGCCCGGGGCTGGAGATAAAAGACAAAGAGTAGATGACAAATTAGAACATCGCAAAGATGTTCAAAAATTTTGCCGCAATACAAATGCAGAGCAGGTTAGAGATTATGAAAGTACTAAAATTGGAAAGTCTCAAAAAAATGGTAGTAAAGATCGCATTAGCGCAAACAAATGGAAATTATTACTCGGTGAAATAACAGAACAGCGAAAAGAGATTGAATATATGGACATAGGTGATATGACAGAAGTGTGTAGATATTGTTCAGCTTTAAACATTAAGTC
Source organism: Polypterus senegalus (assembly GCF_016835505.1). NCBI lineage: Eukaryota > Metazoa > Chordata > Cladistia > Polypteriformes > Polypteridae > Polypterus > Polypterus senegalus. Next base: position 81,806,018 of record NC_053170.1, read on the forward strand.
GGAGACTTGTAGATCGTCTGCTTCTTGTTGCCATCGGGGAAAAGTAGTGTTTCTTCCCAATGAAGAGGCATATCCGCGAGAATTAAAAGATTTGTTGTTTGGTGAAAGTGAAATCCACATACGCGAGCGGCAGAGACACAAAGTGGCTGGTGCATAGCGCAGACCAGGGGGTTGGCGAGCGGGTGCAAAGCCCCCTAGTAATAAACTATAATAATCTATAATACGCTACCGTGGCTGTTCATTTGTCTGTCCAGGATTTTAAATTACCTGTAGCTCGCAAACCATTTGAACGATTGACCTGAAATTTGGTACACATCTACTACGTGACGTCTGCTATCCGCTTTTGGGGTGATGACTGACCTCCAAGGTTGTTTCCTCTTTTTATTTTTATTTTATTTAATTGTAGAATCAGCTGTCAGCAGTGACCAGCAGGGAGGCTGTGCGGTGCATGCGTACAGGCGCTGTTCTCATTCCCTCTCCCTTCGCCATCACTTCCTCTACCTCTTCATATCCAGGCGATGTTGCTTATATACGATTTGAGTGTCTGTGTCTTTTATCCTACTTGACGTGTCCTTTTTTTTGGGTGGCATGTTGTTAGTAGATAGTTAGTTAGTAAACATGCATGGTGCAGTATGTGTGGCGTCTCCCCAGCAATGAATTTTACGTGTGCGGCCGCGACTACCCAATCAGCACTCTCCCCAGCAATGATGTCCTTTATTTGCTTATCATGCGCGGCCGCGGCTACGCCATTCACTGTGTGCTTAGCTTCCAGTGTGTGTGTGTCCACGATGCCGGTTGTGCGTGTCGTACCGAGCCTCGCGCATGTGCACTTCACCAAAAGACACACACACACGGACACCTGGACGCACACAGGGGTTTTATTAAAGAGGATACTAATAACTAAACAGATGACTTCACTTCAATAACTTAATGTGAGAGAGTTCACAATAAGGTATCACGTATTTCTAGACATTTTCCTTATTTAACATGCAGGTGGACTGTGGAGATAAGCACCTCATCAGTCTCTCCAAAGTGGACTTTAGGCAACCATAGCATTTACCTGAAGAAGAAACTATTGTTGAGATGGCCAGTGTCACATATAATTTTCCTTGCCCTGGTTCGACATGGCTTGGCTTGGATGTCCTGGATGTTGGTGAGTGCTCACCCCGTGATGTGTTCAGCTGTCCGCACCACTCTTTGCAGGGAATCACGGTCCTGCTGTCCTCTCTTGGTGCCTTGTCTGTTGTCTCAGTAACTGTGGTGAGTGATGATTCCGCAAAGAAAACATTTTATTTGTAATTTTGTCTGGAGGTTGATGGATGGCCGTGAGGTGACACTCCTCTGGTCATGGGTGACTTCAGTGTGACCACTGGTACTAACAGGGCTGGCAATGAGGATTGTGTCGGTCCCTGTGGGGCTGGTGACCGTGGTGAAAGTGGCTCCACATTCCTTGACTTTTCAAAAGGTGAGGGCGGATCGCTGGATCCTTGTTCCAGCACCCTGAGGCGCATTATTGGACTTGGTACTCCAATACTGTTGGTACAGTGAAGGAGATCAATCACATCCTTGTGGGCAGATGCAGGAGGCTTCTACAGTACTGCAGGGTCTACAGAAGTGCACAGCTTGTGAATTCTAACCACAGACTTCTTGTTGCTACTCTGAAGATTCACCTTAGGTCCAGTAGCCTACCATCTACTAGGAGAATGAGGCTGGTCCTAGCAAGACTTCAGGATCAGGCTGTTTCTAATAAGTCTGCATACAGCTTGTGTGAGGAACTCCGGTCTGAACCAGGAACTGAGAAGGACATCTGCAAGGGTTCTGAGGGCAGATAAGGAGGCATTTGTTAGAGGAATCTTTGAGCAAGTGACACACCATCTATGGTCTAGTGAACCACATCCTGTTTACAGAGAAATCGAAAAATTAATGCACATCTCAATCTGTTCCTCCTCAGAGACTTGCAGTCAGGATGGGTGATAACGCTGTAATTGTGACCCACTGGGCTGTCTGCTTTGAGCAGCTGTTTAAAGCTGATCCTCCAACTAAGACTTAGGACATCTCTGGGTCCACCTTTCTTGAGGATGACCCACCAATTAGCTGTGAACCATTAGGACATCTCTGGGTACACCGTTCCTGAGGATGATCCACCATTTAGCTGTGAACCACTCAATCTCCCTGAGATTGTGCAGGTGGTGAACCAGCTGAGCTTAGGGAAGGCTGCAGGGATCTGTGCTATCCGGGGTGAACATCTCCAGGCTGGTGGTAAGGCTCTCCTTCTTGCATTGCAAGCAGTCTTTGCTTCCAACTAGAAGACGAGCATCATCCCAACTGACTGGAAAATGGGACTTGTTGTCCCTATGTGGAAAGGGAAGGGTAATCTCCTGGATTGCGGCAATGGGGAACCCTGCTGTCGATGCTGGGTAAGGTCCTTGCTAGGATCATGCTCAATACGATCTGTGATCACTTGGTCACCTACCAGAAACCGGAGCAGTCTGGTTTTATGCCTATTTTCAGTCATGTCAGCGTATATTCAACCAATTTTCCAAATGATGTGGTGTATTGAGGAGACCCTGGAGAAGTGGAGATATGCTCTGGAGAGGAGAGGAATGAAGGACAGTAGGAACAAAACAGAATACATGTGTGTGAATGAGAGGGTCAGAGGAATGGTGAGGATGCAGGGAGTAGAGTTGGCGAAGGTGGATGAGTTTAAATACTTGGGATCAACAGTACAGAGTAACGGGGAGTGTGGAAGAGAGGTGAAAAAGAGACTGCAGGCAAGCTGGAATGGGTGGAGAAGAGTGTGAGGAGTGATTTGAGACAGATGGCTATCGTCAAGAGTGAAAGGGTAGGTCTGCAGGACGGTAGTGAGACCAGCTATGTTGTATGGGTTGGAGTTAAAGATGATAAAGTCAGAGAGGCGAGATTGTGTTGATTTGGACATGTGCACAACGAGAGATGCTGGGTATATTGGGAGAAGGATACTAAGGATAGAGTTGCCAGGTAAGAGAAAAACAGGAAGGCCTAAGAAAAGGTTTATAGATTTGGTGAGAGAGGACATGCAGGTGATGGGTGTCACAGAGCAAGATGGAGATGACAGAAAGAAATGGAAAAAGATGATCTGCTGAGGCAGCCCCTAAAATGAGCAGCCTATATAAAGAATATATATAAAAATATCTAATGTTCAACTTTCCCCAAAGAAATGCACAGATAATAATGCAACACCTCTTCAACATACCGAACAAGGATTAGTAATAATAATAAAAAAAATCTAGCGGCAGGTTGTGAAATTCATTAATTAATTCAATGTTTCTTAAAATAATTTTGCGATTCCTCCATGTGGAAAATAATTATAATGTAAATGCAATAACATACAGTACAGTACAGTTAAAATTACGACTTCAGGTAAACTCTATGTAGGTATGTGTCTGTATTTATCTGTTTTATCGTTTCATGGCCTCTCGCCAGTTTTGTATTGTTGTTGTTTTACTTAATGTGATTTCACTCTCTATGGCGTATGTTGACCTGCACCAGTTTATTATGTCCTGCTGGTTATTCATTTATAATAATCATAATATCAAGTTCCTTTGAACAGGATCATCTAACTAGACACACCTTATACATGCATTGTCACCGATAAATAAATAAAAATGTATGTACGTAAGCATTCAAATATCACAATATCATAAAAGACCTGCAAACAAATTCCAACTTTTCTTATTTTTTCTTTTATTAGAAACTCGAATACTAGATCAGTGTGACAGTGACACACCTTCATAAATAGAGGTACAAGTTACCGTTGTCCTCTCTTTGGATATGACAACTGTACCGCTGGCATCACACCTTGCATCATTTCCAAAACCACCAAGATGGTGCACAGTGGAAAGAGAAAGGAGAAGAGGCTGGGCAAGGGGCCGAGTCTCCCTAAGGGATACATTCAAGTAGCAGGTGGGGTACCTTCAATGTTTAGCTTGCATAGAAGAGTGTAGGCTGGAGATGTGGACCTGCAGCCCACCTTCAAATTCCTTAGGAGGAATAGTTAAGACAAATACAGCAGATGGCGTGGAAGAGCACTGACAGCGATTTTATAACATATGTAATATCCAGAATGCCTTGCATTTGCCATGCACTAGTCAAAATCTCATCATCTGACTGTTGTGCCCACAATATTAGAAGCAATTTTTAGTGTCTTATAATTTAATTTGATTTGATCTATTTCATTTAAATCAACATTGTAACAGCTATTCTTATTTTTTTATTGACATAACTGTGACCAATATGACTGTCGATTTATTCCGCCCCATCCAGTCTCATACATATTAATGTCCTTGATGCAATATAATTTTTCACGTATTCATGATAGTATGTAAATATATGTAAAAGCCATAAAATGGAGCACAAAGCTGTATCAGGACTTGAAAATAAAATATAATTACTTATGTCCACACAACAAATAATGAATCTTTAATAAATATAATGCACAAAAAAAATTAAAGGACCACTTTTTAATCTGAGTATAGCATCAAGTCAGTGAAACTTGTGGGCTTTTGATCTGGTCAGTTAAGTAGCAGAGGGGCTTGTTCATCAGTTTCAGCTGCTTTGGTGCACTAGAGGGGCAACAATGAGATGACCTCCAAAACAGGAATAGTTTAACAGGTGGAGACCACTGACATTTTTCACTCCTCATCTGTTTTTTTCACTTTGCCTACAGTCAGTGTCACTACTGGTAGCATGAAGCGATATGTGGACACTGCAGAGGAGGCACAGGTAGTCTAACTTCTCCAGGATGGCACATCAATACGTGGCATTGCCAGAAGGTTTGCTGTGTCTCCCAGCACAGTCTCAACGGCGTGGAGGAGATTCCAGGAGACAGGCAGTGACTCTAGGAGAGCTGGACAGGGCCCCTCGTAGAAGGTCCTTAACCCATCAGCAGGACCCACCGGTATCTGCTCCTTTGGGCAATGAGGAACAGGATGAGCACTGCCAGAGCCTACAAAATGACCTCCAGCAGGCCACTGGTGTGAATGTCTCTGACCAAACAGTCAGAAACAGACTTCATGAGGGTGGCCTGAGGGCCCAACGTCTACTAGTAGGCCCTGTGCTCACTGCCCACCCGGCACTGTGGAGCTTAATTGACATTTGCCATAGAATACCAGAACTGGTAGGTCCATCACTGGCACCCTGTGCTTTTCACAGATGAGAGCAGGTTCACCCTGAGCACATGTGACAGACGTGAAAGGGTCTGGAGAAGGCACGGAGAACGTTATGCTGCCTGTAACATCGTTCAGCATGACCGGTTTGGTGGTGGGTCAGTGATGGTCTGGGGAGGCATATCCATGGAGGGACGCACAGACCTCTACAGGCTAGACAACCACACCTTGACTTCCATTAGGTATCGGGATGAAATCATTGGACCCATTGTCAGACCCTATGATGGTGCAGTGGCTCCTGGTGCACGACAATGCCTGGCCTCATGTGCCGAGATTATGGAGGAAGAAAGAATGGATACCATTGACTGGCCCCCACTGTGAAATGAAACAAATAAAAAAATCATTAACAGAAAATACAAAATAACATATAATAAAATAAATAAATTTAAAGAAACTGAAGTCAGGGACTGAGCCCTGCTCACATCATGATAGGCTTCTCCACTCACTTAAACTAGCCTGTCAGAGTTGGACATAAGATTAGATTAGCAATATACTTTATTAAGCTCCAAGGGGAGGATGCATACTGCAGCAAAAACAAAAAATACATAGATACTGACTCAAAGTACAATATCAAACATCCAATTCAATGAATATTGTGCTAAAATGACTGTAGTAGATTGAAGTTTCTACTATTTTCATTTGGCTTATTGCAGGAGTGAAGGATGGGGCGTCAGGTGGAAGCATTGAACTGCCTAATGGCAGCAGGTTAGAAAAGATCACCAGAGGCACTTCTTATTGCACCATGGAGGTGTGAGCTTGTGGCTTAAAGTACACCAAGAAAGCACCCTCTGCATGGGATGGGCAGAATTGTTCATATAGGTATCCACTTGTGTCACTATCCTCTGTTCCACAACAGCCTCAGAGGCTTTCCCGTGATGAAGCTGGCTTTTCTGATGTTCATTCATGCATTTTGCATTACCTGAACTGAAGGTGCTTCCCCAGGAGACCACCATATACAACAGCACATTGGCTACTATGGTCTGGTAAAACATTTCTGTTAGCTTGCTTCACACATCAAAAGGCCTGAGTAAAATACAGTCTGCCCTGGGCTGGCTTTCTTATATAGTGGCATTTTGTTCTCAGACCAGTCCAGTTTGCTGTTCAAATGAACGCTCAGATACTTAGATAAATAGATGATACTTTACCTGTCCCCAAGGAGAAATTAACATTTTACAGAAGCCCTCTATATATATATATATATATATATATATATATATACACACACACAGCGCATCCAGAAAGTATTCACAGCGGATCACTTTTTCCACATTTTGTTATGTTACAGCCTTGTTCTAAAATGGACTAAATTCATTTTTTTCGTCAGAATTCTACACAAAACACCCCATAATGACAACGTGAAAAAAGTTTACTTGAGATTTTTGCAAATTTATTAAAAATAAAAATCTCTATATATTAGGGGTTCCCCCCTGCTCGCTTCGCTCACCAACCCCCCCTGACCTGTGCTACGCGCCAGCCACTTCGTGTCTCTGCTGCTCGTGTTGTTAAGAGGGGGGCTGAACACACCCCAAGGAGACGCAGTTGCTCCTCCCAAACCCCCTCTTAAACGGTGATACAATGGTAAACAAATATATATTTTTTTTACCTCCTCTTTGCTCGATCAGCTGCTGGCTGGCATGCTGCTGCTGCCGTGCCGTGTGATCTGCATCTCGCGTGGTGCTTCAAACATTTAAAACCCTGCGCAGCAGCTGTCCTACTCTTTGTTTTTTATTTCCGGCAGGCATGGTTAAATCTTTTGGCACAAAGTCTTGTCTCGTGGGAAGTGAGTTTGTAATAATTTTTAGTTTATAATTGGAATAAAAATCTGAAAATGTAATAACATCTCATTAAAGATCTATAAATTCTGAAAAGAATGATACCAAACATATATATGTAGCTTTTAAAATAAGCCCCATTTAAAGTGTGACAAAAATGTGACATAAAAAGTCACATAAAATCGTTGCACTTTTAGGCTTAGGATTTTATATATACAGAGTAGATATACAGTATATACTACCTGTGTAAGCCTCAGTTGTAAAAAGCCATGGGTCCTAGAAACTATTTAAATCATTAGAAAAAAAAAACTTGTGTTATTAGTGGCTAAGCGAGTTTTCTGTTTCCTCGGAGGTGGAGCTCTTACTCTGACTCCATCTCTCACTTCCGGGCCAGACAGACACACACACACTTCCACGTGCGCTCCTCCACCTTCCGTTTGAGGATTCCCCAAAGATGCTCAATAGGGTTTAGGTCTGGAGACATGCTTGGCCAGTCCAGCACCATTAACATCAGTGTCTTTAGCAAGGCAGTGGTCATCTTGGAGGTGTGTTTGAGGTCGTTATCATGTTGGAATACTGCCCTGTGGCCCTGTTTCCGAAGGGAGGGGATCATGCTCTGCTTCAGTATGTCACAGTGAACTACAATGAACTGTAGCTCCCCAGTGCCGGCAGCACTCATGCAGCCCCAAACCATGACACTCCTGACACTCCCACCACCATGCTTGACTGTAGGCAAGACACACTTGTCTTTGTACTCCTCATCTGGTTGCCGCCACACACGCTTGACACCATCTGAACCAAATAAGTTTATCTTGGTCTCATCAGACCACAGGACATCCATGTCCCTTAGTCTGCTTGTCATCAGCAAACTGTTTGCGGGCTTTCTTGTGCATCATCTTTAGAAGAGGCTTCCTTCTGGGATGACAGCCATATGCAGACCAATTTGATGCAGTGTGCGGCGTATGGTCTGAGCACCGACAGGCTGACCCCACGAGCCCTTCAACCTCTGCAGCAATGCTGGCAGCACTCATACGTCTATTTTCAAAAGACAACCTCTGGATATGACGCTGAGCACATTCACTCAACTTCTTTGGTCAGCCATGGCGAGGCCTGTTCTGAGTGGAACCTGTCCTGTTAAACCGCCACCGTGCAGCATCTCAGCCTAGGCCATCTTTATGTAGAGCAACAATTCTTTTTTTCAGATCCTCAGAGAGTTCTTTGCCATGAGGTGCCATGTTGAACTTCCAGTGACCAGTATGAGAGAGTGTGAGAGCGATAACACCAAATTTAACACACCTGCTCCCCATTCACACCTGAGACCTTGTAACACTAACGAGTCACATGACACTGGGGAGGGAAAATGGCTAGTTGGGCACAATTTGGACATTTTTCACTTAGGGCTATACTCAATTTTGTTGCCAGCGGTTTAGACATTAATGGCTGTGTGTTGAGTTATTTTGAGGGGACAGCAAATTGACACTGTTATACAAGCTGTACACCGACTACTTTACATTGGATCAAAGTGTCTTATCTTCAGTGTTGTCCCATGAAAAGATACAATAAAATATTTACAAAAATATGAGGGGTGTACTCATTTTGTGAGATACTGTGTATATATATATATATATATAAACATAAAACAAGCAATAACCCCCTCAAACACACATAAGAATGTCTGACCAGGATAATAGAGAGCTGCTGCTGTGAATAACAGAGCTGTAGGTAGTAGTAAGAGATAAGATGAGGTCAGGCCTGTCCAGATGTACCACAGGTTTATATTGAAAGTCATTAACATTTGAGCAGAGCAGGTCCAGCTTGTAGTGTTCATGAATAAAATATGCTAACGGGAGTTTATTTCCTTGTTTGAATTCACCGGTATTCAGAATGATTCATCATTGAGATATTAGTAGTGAATCCACTTCTGTTGCTGAGACAGCCAGTGTGATGTAACTTATCTCCTTGGCCACTAACGTGGACTGGATCATGACTGGTCACAGAGGTTCCTGGACACGCCAGAAGTCCACCAGCAACTCTTCTGTCTTGTTAAAGCTCATTTGCAGGTGGGTCTCCCTGCACCGCCAGACAATGGCCTCCACCAGCCTCCTGTTTTCCAGTGCCCTTTAATTCAGGGCTGCACCTGGTTGTTGTTCTCCAAACCTTCTAGAGCCACATGTGTTTTTTTTCTGTTGTTGTGTGGTGGCCTAATACTTCAAATGCAGTCTTATTATGGCGTAGAATAGGCTAAAAATGGCATTCCTTGTTTTTTATGATGTGGCATTTTATTTCTCTTTATAATTGTTTCAACATGGACAATAAAACTGTTCCATACATAAACCCTTAGTTGCTTTTCAGAGCTTTCTTCTTGTAAGTCAGCATTGCACATCCTGTATTCATAATTAATGTTCAATTTACCTGCACGAAGCTCAAGTCAATGACAGTTAAATTTGATCGACAGCACAGCAAAGTCAGCAGCAGTACAGAAGGTACAGCAGAGGCTTTTATAAAAGGAACAGCAGGTCTTAAACTGAAGAGCAAGAAAATCTTCAAGTGAATGTTCAGGCTGATGGAGCATCACAGACAGATTTAGGGAGATTATTGTTCTAAACTGACTAGCGACAAAATGGAATGTTTTGTTCCTTTGGTGTGGGAAGCGCTCTATTGAATGTAACCTTGCAATTCATTTGCAGGAAATTAGGATTTCGGTGGAGTAATATTTTGGGGATATTTTTAATGTATATTTTGAATAAGGGTTTTAAAATTGCCAACGTATGCTTTAGTCCCTGAATACAAGGAAAGCATGCATAAAGAAGGAGATATTGGGAAAAAGTGCAGACCAAAAGGAGAATAGAAGAGGCAAGTACTCTGTGAGAGCCATCTTAAAACCCACATTTTTAAAGACATCATCCTTACTTCAGGTTTTTAATAGGTTCTGTTTTCACTTTAGGTTCATGGGTGCCAAAGCCTATCCAGCATGGATGGTACACCTGATCATACACACTTACACAAAGTTCATTAAAACCAAAGCACAGTTTTGCCAAGGCAGTCTTACAGATCTTTCTTTTTCTTGGGTGAGGGTTGAATTTTGGTTTGTTAAGTTTAACTTGATTGTATGGAATGTTGTTTGCTTCAAATCAATAAAAAGGCAGTATTAAAGATGTTGGTCATGTTAGGCTGATGTTCCTTTAGTTTTTTAACACCAAAAATGAGGACCTGTTCAACATTTCCATCTATAAGCTGCCAGTTCCAGTATGTGCAGGAAATCTGAAGTCCAACACAGTTTAGTATTTGTTTATTCAATTAAATACATGTGGCAGGTCTTTCTGGAATTGGAATAAATCTATACTAATAAAAGGCAAAGCCCTCACTCACTCACTCACTGACTCATCACTAATTCTCCAACTTTCCGTGTAGGTAGAAGGCTGAAATTTGGCAGGCTCATTCCTTACAGCTTACTTACAAAAGTTAAGCACGTTTCATTTCGAAATTCTACGCGTAACGGTCATAACTGAATCCTACTTACGTACATATATACGACCATAGCCTGCAGCTCGGTCACCGTGTGAGGCGGAGTTGCATCACCCATCACCACACCTCCCATGTAGTTGGTTGCCTGCCCATATAAGGCCGTCCGTCAGCAGCAATCCAATAGACACGCTGCTGCTATGAGGCGTTTGTCATGCCTAAGACGAGTACGATTTTCATGAGATACAAGTTTAGTGAGAAGATGCAGGGTATAAACGAGACTTTTGATCACTTTGTAACGGAGTTAAAATTGCTGGTGACGGACTGTGCTTATGCAAACGAAGATGAGATGGTCAGGGATAGAATAGTGTTTGGCACAAACTCAGCGAACGTGCGAGAGAAACTTTTAAGTGCCGGGTCTGAGCTAACATTAAATAAAGCCGTGGACATTGCAAGATCGTACGAGATAGCAAACCTTCGATGCATGTACTCCGAGCGGCTCACGTGAACTGACTGTGAACGCGGTACGCAGAGAACAAGCAAGAGCTCCAAAGAGCGCTGAACAAAAAACGCATTACACAATTGAGAAGGCAGCAAAAGAATATGAAGCGAGTGACGTATACAAGCATATTCATAAGTGCAGCTACTGCGGAAACAAAGCACACGGTGGAAAATGGAAAAAGTCAATGTCCAGCTGAAGGAAGACAGTGTAAAAAATGTGGTAAATTGAACCACTTCGCTAAAGTTTGCAGGACTGGGAAAGGTAAACCCGTGCATGCACTGTGTGATGTCTCAGATAAAGAGGAAGACAAGCTGTTTATTGATGCAGTAGGAAAGGATCAACCCTCTGAAGCTGAACAAGCCTTTGTAGACATATCAATAGGAAAGCACGGTGTAAAGATTAAGTTTAATTTAAGTTCATAGACACGCTGCCGCTAAATAGTCGCAGGCAAATCCACAACTTAATACCGGGAATGCCTGTTAAACTTCTTAGATTCACGAGTACCGATTTGGGTAGTGAACACCTCAATGAATAAAACCTGTTATCTTTACAACGGTTGACAAACACGGAATGTAACTTGAGCACAAAACGCCCCCCAAATACGAACCTGATTGAAAGAAATAATGATAATCAAATCCTTGATGACAGCAACACTCATAACAGTCACAAAACAAATACTGTATATTGACAGTCATGTTACGTTATTTTTAAAATGTTTAATTTTCTTTTTCATAACTTCTTTTAACACATTACTTCTCCGCTGCGAAGCGTGGGTATTTTGCTAGTATTTAATAAAAGACAGACGGGAGCCTGGGGAGATTAACACTTACTGTGGTGTTTTCTTGGAATCCATCTTCTCAAAACTGTATTCTTTTACTCACATTATACTGGAAACCAGTGCTTTTCAGTTTCATCCATCCATCCTTCCATTACAAGACACATCTATCCTTATATATAATTTGATGCTATCCGTATGTATGGTGTTCGCGTCAATACCTTGACTCAATACAAATTAGAACCATGACATGGGACTCTGCCTCTGTAGTTAGAACACAACGTGGCAAACACAGACGCAGTATTGCATGATTGGCTAAGAATGTTCGAATGCTTCAGTGACGCCGATGGACGGCCGAGTATAGTAAGTCGGTGTTGGTTCGAGCAGATAACAGTAAGTTCGGTTGGTTTTTGGAACGTTGGTTTGGTGGGGCGTACTTTCCAGGACTAACATCATCGACTGACTTAAACCCATCAACAGCTCTGAAACCATAAGTAATTTAGAACGTATCACCATTTTCTTGGTAGGTCGAAATCTATCTTTGGGCAGTTCAGTTTTGGCATCTGTCCTTCTGTCATCTAATGTCAGACAGAGTAATGATGGCTCAGTATTAACAACGGTCATTTTTTAAATTTTAGCCGATCTCAGATCTAAAATGACCACACCAACATACACTCACCTAAAGGATTATTAGGAACACCTGTTCAGTTTCTCATTAATGCAATTATCTAATCAACCAATCACATGGCAGTTGCTTCAATGCATTTAGGGGTGTGGTCCTGGTCAAGACAATCTCCTGAACTCCAAACTGAATGTCAGAATGGGAAAGAAAGGTGATTTAAGCAATTCTGAGTGTGGCATGGTTGTTGGTGCCAGACGGGCCGGTCTGAGTATTTCACAATCTGCTCAGTTACTGGGATTTTCACGCACAACCATTTCTAGGGTTTACAAAGAATGGTGTGAAAAGGGAAAAATATCCAGTATGCGGCAGTCCTGTGGGAAAATGCCTTGTTGATGCTAGAGGTCAGAGGAGAATGGGCCGACTGATTCAAGCTGATAGAAGAGCAACTTTGACTGAAATAACCACTCGTTACAACCGAGGTATGCAGCAAAGCATTTGTGAAGCCACAACACGCACAACCTTGAGGCGGATGGGCTACAACAGCAGAAGACCCCACCGGGTACCACTCATCTCCACTACAAATAGGAAAAAAAGGATACAGTTTGCACGAGCTCACCAGAATTGGACAGTTGAAGACTGGAAAAATGTTACCTGGTCTGATGAGTCTCGATTTCTGTTGAGACATTCAAATGGTAGAGTCAGAATTTGGCGTAAACAGAATGAGAACATGGATCCATCATGCCTTGTTACCACTGTGCAGGCTGGTGGTGGTGGTGTAATGGTGTGGGGGATGTTTTCTTGGCACACTTTAGGCCTCTTAGTGCCAATTGGGCATCGTTTAAATGCCACGGGCTACCTGAGCATTGTTTCTGACCATGTCCATCCCTTCATGACCACCATGTACCCATCCTCTGATGGCTACTTCCAGCAGGATAATGCACCATGTCACAAAGCTCGAATCATTTCAAATTGGTTTCTTGAACATGACAATGAGTTCACTGTACTAAAATGGCCCCCACAGTCACCAGATCTCAACCCAATAGAGCATCTTTGGGATGTGGTGGAACGGGAGCTTCGTGCCCTGGATGTGCATCCCACAAATCTCCATCAACTGCAAGATGCTATCCTATCAATATGGGCCAACATTTCTAAAGAATGCTTTCAGCACCTTGTTGAATCAATGCCACGTAGAATTAAGGCAGTTCTGAAGGCGAAAGGGGGTCAAACACCGTATTAGTATGGTGTTCCTAATAATCCTTTAGGTGAGTGTAATTATTACTCCGACTCTGATTAGAGTCGTATAATACGGTTTGTTTTGACAATTTGTTTGCCGGAAAAAATCAAATGAGGTGCGCCGAAGAGCTGAGTTCACGTCTCGCAGCCCCGTTTAAACAGAAAGCTCTTCATTACATCGGCCGAAAAGGTCTATTTTAAGCACAAATGAGTGCCATGATAACAAAATCATTTCAAGGACTTAACAAAACAAATAATTCTTTGCAGAGAAAGTATGGATTTCACAAACGTAGATTTTGTAGCCCGATTCGATCAGGCTCCCAGTTGCTAGTTATATAATAAAACGCTAAGATCTGTATGTGATGACCTTCTGATGATGATGATGATGATGATGATATATTTTATTAATCCCTGAGGTGAAATTGTCTTTTCGCATGACTTTTGGAGGTCAGAGTGCGGGGTGAGCCATTGTATAGCACCAGTGGAACAGTTTTCAAGTTAAGGGCTTTGCTCAAGGGCCCAACGGAGTAATCTGAATCAGATACCAGTGCAGATCCTTAGCTACTTTGTAAAGAAAAATGAACTGCTTGCAAGTTACTAAGGGTTAAAAAACTGGCAAAACTGTTTTGCTATAACGGCAGGTTATTCATACAGGCGTCTGTCATAAGACCGGGTGCAGTAAGCTGACCAAGGACAATTTCCTTTTTAGGAACTCGTCTGTTAGACACAGGAAAGATGACTTTTCCTTCTTTAGGGCCTCATCTGCAATGTACATAAAACAGAAACGGTTAGCCGATTCATGCAATGTAAGATGAAATTCTTAGATAAACATATTATGCTTATTATTATTAGCGGGGTGGGATATTAAAAGTCAATCGAAAAAGGAGAACTTTGCTCTTCTGCCTTGCAACGTAGAATCCATGTACTCATCTGTGACTGGATGAATGCAGATTTATTGAACTATTCCTGTCTTCCTTGGAGGTTACTTCCACACTACCAGGCTACCTAATTGAGCGATTTAAATGGTCAGTTTGGCTTTAGTGACATGTTCGAAAGAGGAAGTGTCAGTGTGAGACACATGAGGAGGAAGTGTAAAGGCATATGAGGTAGGCTGAGACCACCTCCTTCAAAGGCGGCAAGTATAAAACCAGATAGGAGGTGAGAAAGGGACATCAAAAATAATGACAGGGTCTGAAAGCAAGCTTTACGTTCATCACACACAAATACAGCAGAAACGTGCTGAAGGTCCATGTAGAACGAGAGATAGCAAATATTTTTCAGTTATTTTATTGCCTGTCTTTGACAGGTGGCGTGGCTGGTTTAATACAATTCACGTTAGATAGAAACCGACCCTGGACAGTGTCATAAGAATGAGTCATAGACATCATAAAGGTTTGGAGCAGCCACCCGTACTTTGTTTCCTGACTGCAAAAAGTTGGTTTGAAACAATCATGATGTGCATAGCACAGAGTCCAAAACAGAACTGACTGGCCTTGGCCGTTTTAAGCAAGAATAGGGGAAATTATTCTGGCGCCAGAACCAGAAGTGATGTCATCATTGGTCCCAGAAAAGGAAGTGATGTCATCATGACCAGAAGTGACATCCTTGTTGGCGCCAGAAAACCGGAAGTGACATTTTCACCGTTGGAACCGAAAGTGATGTCATCGGTGGTGTTGGAATCAAGCAGGATTTCCTGGGAATGGGTTGAAAGAGACTGAGCGAGACAGTAAGCACACTCCGCCGTCCCCTGGTCTGGGGTAGAATTACTATTATATAGGCCCTTTAGCTGTTTCCCATGCGCATGTGTGTGACAACCAGATGCCATTCCATTCCAGGGCACAGTCACATTCACTGGCCATCTGGACCAGTAGACCCAGTATATGTCTTTGAACTGAGGGGAAAAAAGGAAGAATGCGCAGGCCGCACACAGAGTGTGAGGTAGCCATACTTATCACTGCATCACTTTTCAGATTCATCGACAACTTTTGGTAACTTTGTAACTAGTTTTTGACAAGTCAAGTCAGTTTGCATCAAATCAGGTTCATCATAATCAAGCCTGGCAGGTTTCTCCTGGAAGGTAAAGTTGAAAGTCACAGCTTTCCCCCCTGGGATAATAAAACTTTGCCTAACCTAACCTTTATAAGACTGTATAGTTTTATAGGGTCATTATTGTCTTGTGTACAGAATACAATGGAATTCTTAGTTGCATTTGAAGAAGCCCCCATTTGCATCGTGTACCCCCTGTGTTTTTTTCTGTGTCTGAGGAGAAAATGTCTTGACATTTCAGAGTATGTGCAAGAGCCACAACAAGGTCAACCATCCTGCAGCAGCATCTTGTGACATTCATCACTGTACATTACACAGATTAAAAATATAATTTGAAAAGCATTCATTTCCATGGTATATAAAATGGTCCACCTCTTTGAGGTATTTAAAAATGTTTTAAGAATGAAAAGTCTTCCTAATATTATTGTTCATTACCCCTTGGGGCTTATTTTGCTGGCAGCAAGTCTTATTGCATTAAGAGCCAGGAGTCATTCCAGGTGAGTGTCTGCCAACACTGCCCGGTGGGATCGTATGATTTTTGCTTTTGTTTTTTAGGCAGAGAAATTTCGTCTGTCTGGGGATTCCCTTTTGAAACCAAAGTCCTCATGCCTTCTTACAGAATTTATGTTAGACTCAGGTGTCGGCTTTAACTGGACCATGATGAGCCAGTTCATTGTCCTGCCCAAAGACAGAGCTGCTTTTTCACGTTTATCTCCCTGACCTGCCTGTACTTGGCACTATTAAGTTACCTGCCCTGCTCCTTAGTGTAGACAGTCTAAGAAGAGTAGAATAAAGCTTTAGGTCATTCCACGTGTTATCGCTTGGGTCACCACAGATTCCATGACACTCTCCACATTCACAAGCTACACTTCATTTTCAATTTTTTTACAGTTTCTCCTTGGCCTCTAAAAATAATTGACAGTTTGTTTTGGTGGTTTTAAAGGTTAGGGTATCTGGTTGCCACATTGGTATTTCAATCTGATGCATTTTTAATTGCGTCCTGCTGCTGCACCATCTTGTTTTTGTCATAGCCCTTGCTACCTTGAGCACCCGTATTTAAGAACGTGTTCACGGATTGCTGAAAGACGTCTCCCAGATGTCACAGTGAGTGTTGTATTGTGTAGGGTCTTATAGTGACTCTTCCCTCCTTTATACTCTTAATAAAATGTCTAAAATTCCATCCACTTACCTGTCCGTGATCAGGTACTTTAGGACGACGTCCTTTCCCCTTCCCTTCTACATCTGTAACCTCAGGAAATTAGACAGAGTAAAGAAATAGGTAGAAGTTACAAATTTAATTATGTATTATTAATAAATATGCCCAAAAACATTAATGAAGACAAATACAATGTGAATGTTCGCAAACCATACCCTTATAGCCTAAGTAGCAGTGCATCTTGCATCCATAGGTGGCTCTTGGCTTATCTTCAGTCTTGCTTGCTTTGCTACCACAAGGCCTTTTTGTGGAGTATTGAAACAGGTCACATTCCTGTCTTAATATGGCTGCTGCTATTGAGTTGTCTTCATCATGGTCTGCTCTACATGGCTTGATGGTGAGAGAACAGAGCTAAAGGGAACGAGACCAACTTTATACCATTCTTACCACAGAACACTGACCAATGAGAAACCAAATTCAAAACCAAATCATAAACAGCCATACTTTAGACCAATAGAATTAGTTTAGCTGTCTTTTCTGGGCCATCTACCAATGAAAGCACTCGGGTTCAAGTCCTACCCCACTTGCTTTGTTTAGTCAGTTTATGGCCTTCCTAGTGAAAAATTAGCGAAACTTTTTTTGTTTGCACAGGAAACTAAGTACAGTGGAACCTCAGGTCACAAACGTCTCGGACCACGTACAAATCGGGTCACGACCAAAACGTTCGCCAAACTTTTGCATCTGTTCACGACCACACACTCGGGTGACGAACAAGTCAGTTTCCCTTCCGGTTCGTACACGCCGATGATTTCCGCACGTGTTCAGTCCCTCCCTGTACATTGTTCTCAGTCAGACGTGCGTGCATTCGCTGTAAACTTTTTGCGCTCTATTTCGTGTGCTTTTGCATTAATTTTGCAATTCACCATGGCCTCTAAGCAAGTGAAGAGTGGTAGTGTTGGTGAGAAGAAAGGCTCGAAAAAAACTGAAATCGAATTAAAGAAAGAAATCATTGAAACGTATGAGCGTGGCGTTCGTGCTACTGATATTGCCGCCGAGTACAAGAAGTCAAAATCTACAATTTCGACTATTCTAAAGCAGAAAGAGGCCATTAGAGCAGCTGGTGTTACAAAAGGAGTTACAGTGTTAACCAAGCAGAGGCCTCAAGTGCTGGAAGAGGTGGAAAATCTGTCGCTAGTGTGGTTGAACGAGAAGCAACTTGCAGGGGATAGCGTAAGTGAGGCGATGTTATGCGAGAATGCCAGGAAGATTCACGGCGATTTGCTGCAAGGTTAGTTTTCTTGGTTGTTTATGGTTAGTTTTTGTATAAATTAAGGATTTTTCAAATTTTCATTTTTTTCCCTGTGCTTAAAACTCATTTAAAAAGTGTTTACAGTGAGCGGTTCGTAAGGCTGTAGCGTCAACTCTGTTGTTCAAGGTTTTCTCAGTGTTATTCAAAGTTTTTACATTTAGTTTACTATTACACTGTGCATTCTATGGTATAATGAACTATTTTTGTGCTTAAAAATCTTTAAATTAATATATTTACATATAGCTCATACGGTCTGGAATGCATTAATTGTATTTACATGCAATCCTATGGGGGAAATTAGTTCGGGTCACGACCAAATCGGGTTGCGACCAGAGGTTTGGAACGAATTACGGTCGTGACCAGAGGTTCCACTGTATTTGTGAAACCAATTTTTTAAAAAACTGTAATTTGTGCCCTCTTATGTACAGTACATTTATTGAATGCTTTATGTAAACACCTATAATTGATGTTTGATGTAGATATTTTTTTTCTTTCTTAACAAATTTGTTGGTAATTTACTAGCCAGTTGTGTGTGTGTTATTTTAGTCTAACTAAATATAGCAGGTCCTCCTAGAGACGGATAAAATTAACGTTGGACTTTAAGAAGCACACCCTAAATTGTAAAGAGAGGATGCATGTAGTCCGTGACTAGAAAACTCCTGTAGTGCCGTGGGGCCTTAAGTGGTCTTCTTCCACTCAGTAAGACATTCCCAATTCCTTTAACTTACTGAGGTAGTGTACTGGTGCTGTTAGACTCTTTCTTTTTCCATTAAGAACCTCAGCAGTGCCCACTGGGATATTCAGATATATTTAAATGTTCTCCTGGCCTCCTAGCTCCCAGTCTGTACCTTCATTAAGTTTATTCCATCGTTGTCAGAGGCCTTTTTGGTGGGTTTTTATCTATGTAAGACAAAGGGTGTAACACCTTAAGGAATTAAAGCCTTTTGTTTGCAGTTGCATTGAGTGAAATCCTTATAATGAAAGCATTGAAGGTATTCACAAGGCAAAGCAGAGAGCATCAGACAGAAGCTCCGATATCTCCATGTGAGGCCAAGTGAGTCCCCTAGCCAATGCCATTTACTGCATATGCATACTTAACCCAAAAACTCCTGTACCACAGCCGGACTTGCTTATTTTTGCAGACTTTTCACCAATGAACGTACTGTTTTCTTATAAATAATGTAGCTCGCTAGAAAATTGGGTTGGCTATTCACAGCACCACAGTCACTTGTAATGCCCAGTGTGTACAGCAGGTGTCACTGGTGTGCAGTCCATGCTGATGAGAGCTGCGCTCTTCAGATCTGTGCAGGCATCCTTGGCAGAGCTTAACTATTCTGTGTAGATAGGCTTACAAGTATATGTGCATTTCAGTTACATGTGTGCAGCCCACGTAGCCTGCTCAAGTAAAATAATGTTATTTGCAGGTCCACTTTATTCAATTTAGGGACATAGGGTGTCTGGAACCTATCCCAGCCACATCTGGTGCACAGCAGCCCTGAATGATGCACCAGTCCATTGCGTTGGCAATTCATGGGCAAAGCCACACTCATATGGGGCTAATTTAAAAATGCAAATCAGCTGGACTTTGGGAATGTGGGAAGGAAAACATGACAATCCCATTCAAACCCAGGAAGCTGTTCCTGTGAGGCAGAACTACTTTATCCATCTATCTATCTATCTATCTATCTATCTATCTATCTATCTATCTATCTATCTATCTATCTATCTATCTATCTATCTATCTATCTATCTATCTATCTATCGTGCCTTTCATATTCTATCTATCTATCTATCTATCTATCTATCTATCTATCTATCTATCTATCTATCTATCTATCTATCTATCTATCTATCTATCTATCTATCTACTATAATAAGTGCCCAAACAAAATATATAATGCGACTGTAATGTAGTCAATGTTAATTACACACTAGCACATGTGCTCCTTTGTCTTGTTTGCTGCTAGTGTACGTGCAGGTTTGACACAGAGACAAACATTAAACTCCACAGTATGTTATGTCCTTGTGGTTCATGTGTGGCCTTAAAGGACAGAATGAAACTTGAGCTGGCAGTGAAAGTACCCTAAATCAGTAGTGCATTTTAGGACCTCAAACCAGTATAACTGGACTATTCTAGCTAAAGGCCCACCATAGAAAACCAAGCTTGCTTCAGCGCTGATCACGTCCATCCTCGTTTTTCCACGGCAGTTTGGTGATCACGTGTTAACTTTCAGGCCATGACTAATGCTGCCCACCCTCTCCTGAGGAACTTGTAGTCAGTGGTGGCCATAGGGTTAGGCTTAGGATCACGGTTAGCCCTAGCCCTAACCCTAACCCTAGATGAGATGACACAACAACAACAACAACATTTATTTACATAGCACATTTTCGTACAAATGATGGAGCTCAAAGTGGTTTACAGGATGAAGAAAGAGAAAAAATACAAAATAAATAAGAATTAAAATTA